>NC_136261.1:251806955-251819455 GCF_964187855.1 Myxine glutinosa
ATTCCGCACGGCACGGCTCGGGCCGACAAAACTTTAACTTAGTGTGACACTCAGGTGTAATTCCCTCTACAATTAAGCTGACCCTGAGTGCGACAATTTTAAAACGCAAATAAATATGTCCCGCTGTTGCGCTGCACCCTGCCTAACAGATTCACACCCACAGAATAACCGAATTGTGGAATGGTTTTCAAACTAAACATGAACGGTGGGGAGCATTATTTACAAGTTACACCATTTCATTATTTACAAAACGCAACCCAGGACCTGTCATTTTCTCTTTCAGGAGACACAAAAAGAAAATCCTGTGGGAGGGAGGAGACAGCATGCACTGCATCGACGCACCAGCACCAATAAACACCAAAGCACCATTAAGCACCATAAAGCACCATCCGGTGCACAGTCATCACATTGGTTATTAATAAACGATGACGTCTTCTCAGCTGGGCCGCTGTTCTTGGCTGCTGGGCCAATGTTCTTGATGTTCTTTGCTTGTGGACTATTTGAAAAATAAAAAGGGCACACAACACGTCCGCTTTTCTCTTAATTATGGCCAGCAGGGCCAACTATGGGTGGTTCATCTGTGGGCTTGGTGCCACCTCACCGAGGTCCGCAAGCAAGATCTCCCTTGGGCCATCGTGGCCGGTCCCAGCAGAGGGGCTAGGCCACACAACGTGTGGTCCATAAGTGGTGCTTGGCCACAGTACTGTGGTCCATATGGTGGTGCTCAGCCACAACAACGTGGTCCATAAAGTGGTGCATCGATGCAGGCAGCTAGTTGCGGGGATCCGGGCACACAGACGCGGCCTCCCGCACGCTCCCCCTCAGTGCCCAGAGAGCAAGATCCATGGGTCGGGGAAGGAAGACAAAGTGGCAGCGTTAGCGAGGGGTAAGGTCACAAGGGTACACATCAACAAAGGCAATGCAAGGTGAGGTGCGCACGGAGAGCGAAGTGAGAAAGCTCGTCCCTACCGTACGCCACCCCCCCTGTCACCTACTCCAACCTTGCCCTTACCCATATTTACACCAATTTACAATTCGTCTCTAGCGTCACGTCTTCCCCATATCTCCCCTAATACCAAATTCGTCACAATCCCTCTAACCAAATTTGCCATCATCCAAATTCCTCATCAATTCCTCATAAGGAGGAAGAGATGGAACGTCAGCACAATGTCACACCCACGTCATGATGCGTCTCACATTTCCAAAACATCTGCACAAAAATAAAACAACAAACCATGGCACGGTGTGGAGTTCTGTCCCCTCAGGTGAGTGGATGTAGATTGTGCAAGGAGATTTCAATCCTAACTACTTCCTAAATGACATTAACACACTTTACACTACCCGGGGTCTTTCCCTGCTGATCCATTGGCTATCTTACTCTATGCGGTTCTAAAAACCAACTCCCATTGACCAAACTGTGGTGCTCATCAATTTGGGGTCTCACTCCCCCGATTCAATTCCCTGTGCCTTTGCACAATTTCAGGACTGGGTCATGTAGCTCCCCTAACAGGTCTACCCACCTGCACACCTCCGCCACTGCAGTTGCCTCCGAGCTTACCTGCTCCTTACCTAACCTATCTACCTGGGGAAGGCCCTCTGGCGCTCTCCCCTCTCGGTGCCCTCTCTGGCACTGGGCTACCCGGGTCCGTCCTCCGGATCCTCAGGCCCCACTGAACAACTCTACTGGCTCCCAGAGCCCACCTGCGGCCTCACCTGGCCGACATCCTCACAGTGGCGGAGTGCCCATTCAACGACACACACTAACAGGCCACAAGCCCAGCCATTTCCACGTCACTAATGCACCCACCCAAACACCATTCTTCCACACGCACCACAGATGCCAATATCCAACCACAGTTTACCTATACCCTCTACCTAACTCTTAAACTACCCTCCCCTGGTATTCGTGATGGGGGTCCATCCTCCCCATACACTCCCTTCGCACCAACCACTCCACTCCACATTTTCCACCATACTCACTCCACACCATCCATTCCATACTCCATACCAGCTATTCCACACAACCATTCTCCATACACCTGTTCACTTGCACACCTGTGCAATCACACCTGGTGCCACCTGCACCCTCCTTCCTCCCAGGCTTCTTCATTCAATACAATACAATGCACAATATCAATTATTCCTCATACACTGCTCCATACACTTCCACGCTCAATACAACCCACAATCGCACTTTTCACCATACACTTCTAACTCTCCAAACCATTGCGTCAGGCACCAAAATTCTCCCACGCTCATACACACATCTCTCCCGAGCATTGCCCCATCAATTCCTCATTTTCTCAACATGCTCACCCGCAAAAAAAAACTTCCATACCAATTCCTCATTCGATAAACCACAAACACACTGCATCATCTAAGTTGACTACTCCCTTCTGAAACTCGCGCTTCCCAGTCGCCCCTTATATTATCGCGCTGCCTCATCGTTATAATCCAACAAATCTATTCTACATCCCCGACTACCTGTACAATGTCACTACTTACCTCTACCGTTACCTATTGCCATTTCTCTGGATCCCTATACATTATCCAAACCCTCCCCGGCTTGGTTTTCACCGCCATAACCCCATAACTAATGCTCATGTGCCCGGGGTGATGGGAGGGATGGTGGATTTGCCATCCCACCACCTCGGGCATCTTCCATTAATATCCATTTTTGCCCATCCAATTCCAATTCTTGCCATTCCAAAATTTGCCAATCATCTGCCAATCAAATTTTGCTCATCAATTTTCACTGCTAATCATATTCCCTATCCCTACTCGTCCATTATTCTGAGCATCGGTACGTCGTTACATTCTCAAAGCCCGGCTTTCCAAAGCCGAGCAATGAACGCGGGTGGTTCGTTTCCTGCAGTTGGATCCGTCCGGCACTCGGTTCAGGGAAGGTTTACTCGGGTCGAGATTCCAAGGTCCACCTCGGCGCGGAGCCGTCCGGTCACCCGCCCGGTGCCCCAACCTCGCCCGGCTGGAACGCCGCAACCAGAATGGGTCGCCGCCCCGACCCTTCTTACCTTCCCTCGCACCGGGCCGCCCGCTCTGCTTAGCGGAGCGCGGACGCGACCGTTCAGGGCGAGGCCCGGCGCGGATCGCGCATGGCGGTTCTTTTGAAACCGCCGTGGTTATGATCCCCGCCGGTTCCCGCAGCACCCAAAGCCCGGCACGAACCGAGGGCTCGCGTCGGCTAACCGTCGGTCTAACCGCTGCTCCGTTTAACGTCGATGCTTCACTTGCATGCTTACACCACGCGTTCCGTTCATTACTCATACATCCCCCACATTTTGTCAATTCCACCACCGTACTCGCTCGTGCGTTCTCTTTCACTCCATACTTCGGTCTACTCATAACGCTCACAGACCTCGTAGCACACCTGGCCACCGCACACCTTGACACACACTCGTCGTTCGCACACTTCATCAACACACCTCCTCGCGCCCACTCCTCGGTCACATCCTCTGTGACAACCATGGGTGCTCACTCTTCTGCACACCCAATCACGTGCTTCACCACCAACTCAGGTGTGCATTCCCACACGCGCTCGACCATTCCAGGTGTGCATTCTTCCATTCCAGGTGTGCATTCTCTCTCACCTGCCACAACCAACTCGTGCTCCGTGTCACTCTCACCACCACAATCTGTCGTGCGTTCACTCTCACTCTCGACAGCACACTCACTCCTCGGCGCACACTCTTTCCTCACACACACCTCTGTTCCACACCTTTCTCGCGCACCTTCTTGCGCACTCTCTCCCGGTACATACTCCGTACCACTCATGGAGGTGCATTCTTGCACACACCCGATCACCGCCGCACACCCTGGCTCACAAATACCTTCCGCACTCCCCATAGTCGGACCTCCTTGCACACCTCCTCCTTCCACACACTCTGTACCTGTCACACACCTCATCAGCGGCCTCCCACGAACGCCCGGGTCTAAACCAACACCCAAGCCCACTGAATCTCCCCTCACACCATATACATTTCCGAGTATATCGCCACTCACCTCGGCACCTCGTCTTCGCTCCTCCTTGCCACCTGCAAACTCTTTATTTGTCAGTAAGCACATCATCACGATTTGAGCACAGACCTTGTACATAATCCATCACTTCCTCCTTTATCTCCCTCTGAGTTTCCCTCCGTCTCTTCTTAATTTCACTTACCCCCTCTTCCACTTCCTCTAATTTTTGTCTCACCTGCTTTAATTCCCGGTGCGCCCCCTCAATTTCTTCCTCTAATGCCATCTTGGTCATCTCAATGTGCGTTCTTACTTCCCGTTCTTTTGTCTCCATTGCCTCTGTCACCTCATCCAACCTCTTTGTCAACCCCTCATGTACCATCTGACATTCCCTCTTCGTCGCTATAAGTTCTTTTTTTAAATCTCTTTTTGTGTCGCCTTCAACCCCCCGATTACCGCGGTGTTCTTTTCCACCTGCTCCCCTAACTCCTTTTGCCCCACCGTCAGCTGTTCTACTCCCCGGGTCAGATCTTCTATACCCCCCTGTAACCTAGCCGTACTATTCCTCACCTCTTTCTCCATGCGCTCCTCACCCCGCTTTACCTCCTCGCGTACCCCCGCGACCTCTTCGCCCACACCTCGCCTTATCTCCTCCCCCATCTCTCTCATCTCTTTGGTAGATGCCGCCCTCATCTGTTCCAAATCATTCCTCTGGGCATCCAATTTGGTTTCCAACCCGATTTTTACCTCTTCCATCTGATTCCCCATCTGTTTAATTTCCCGGGCGGATTGCTCCTCTCTTTCCCTCAATTTGCCTTCCATGGTGTTTTCTAACCCCCTTAACCCATTCTTCACCCCTTCCATTTGGTTCTCCTGGGTGGCCATTCTATTTTCCAACTCCGTTAACCCCTCCTTCATTTCCCCAATTTGATTACCCACGTCCCTCAGTTGGCCCCCCAATTTACCTTCTAGCCCTTCCAACCTGGTGTCTAACCCCTCAAATTTATTGTCTAAACCCTCAAATTTGCTGTCGAGCCCCCCGATTTGGCTTCCCATATCATTTCTCAATTCCCCAATTTGATTTCCCAATTGCTCACCCTGAGCCCTCGTCTCGTCCTTCCGGGTGTCTAAATTGGCCATTATCTGCATCATAAATATTCGCATGTACTCCGGCATCTCGGGCTCGGCTGCCGCGACCACGTGCGAGCCGCCGCTACTTCGTGCACCTGAAATCTCGTGCGCGAGGCCGCCATCTTGTGCGCCTGAAACCTCCGCCACCCAATGTGTATTGCTTTCCTCCCGCATTACTCCCACCTCTTCCCTGGGGTCCTGAGCTGCTTCTAACCCTTCTCCTAGCTCCCCCACCAGCATCCGGTCGCCTTGATCATCCATGGCACGATTTAAATTTAGGATGTTAAATAAAATTTTGGCCACACGTAATTTTGAGTGCGTTAAGCTCACTTCGGGTCCGAATCTCACTCCCCGACACCAATTGTTACGGAAACGGAGTACGGCTCTCCTCTTAGCAAGAGATGGTTAGCCCCTTGTCTTGTTAAGCTGACCGTCTCCGATCCTGGTACTTGTAACGCTATCCCGTGGGATGGAACGGATCAGGGTTATGGGTCCAGGGTTTATCCCGAATACCTTTATCCATCCCTCCGCAGAACAGGGAGACAAGTATCGCTCGAACCCCGGTTTTAGATGTTCTCGTTGCCAAGCGGTTTTAGCAACACGACGTTCGAGCCATGAACAAAGACTAAACCCGATTCTGAGCATTGGCCAAATCGTGCCACAGGTGTTCAATGGGGGAAATCACAAAGACGATCGGATGTGAAAGAGGAAACCAAAGTAAGGAAAGAACACAGGTTTATTTCTATCTATAAGAGGAAATGAAAGACGGGCATTTATACAAGAAATGGAAGGAGCAGGACACAGAGCAAATCCTTAAAACAAGCTTAACTTATACCCCAGACAACACAGAGGACAGATGACGAGCAGACTCACACGAATGGGGAACTTGAAGTCAGGAACGAATGGCTGGAAGGAGAGGAAGGTTCAGCTGGACGCAGGGCTGGAGCTTGATCCTGCACGGGACGTCGGGGCTGGAAGTGAGCGGCCACCGACTCCACCGCAATCTGGTTCACACGTAGCAGCGCGTCAAAGATGCGCGTCAAAGCTGCGCGCACGCAGGGGCTGGTTGAACAGCATCGTCTCTCTCGGCAGAACTGCAAGCCTGACTTGGTTCAGCGCACCTCCCTTAGAACTCAGCTCACCTCTCCACAGGACTCCTTCACTCCTCAAACCTTCAAACCTCCAGCTCAACTCAACTCCTCCTCAACTGAGGTGGGGGCTCTGCGCGACGGGTTATATATCCACGCCCATGGAACTTTCACGAACCTCCTCGATCGTTCCCTCTCCGCCCTCTCAGGCCAAACCCCTCATTCTTGGTTGGTTGATCGGGGCTGGCTCACTCCTCCTCCTGATGATGAGGTGGGGCCACACCCTTCTTCCCCGAGTTGACCGCGTGCGTAATGGAGGGCGAATGCAGTTGGCAATACAGTTGGCAATGGAGGTTTTGGGCAATTGAAAGGGGATCTATCTTATTTGATTTGGTGCAGCGCAAGGTCAACTAGTGGAAAACAGAGCCTTAACTGATACACATAATAAAGAAATAACTATAGAGAGGTTCTATGGTGGCCTACGTGTGTGCGATGGACTAGCTTAGGTGCACTCATTCCAATTAAGAGCCAATTAAGGGGGGAAATGTACAAAGGGGGGTTATTAGGGATTTTAATACTAAATTTGATAAAGTGAAGGTTCTAAAAACCATAACAATATATATATATATATATAAATATATATATATATATATATATATACATATCTTTTTTACGATATATTTGCATACATATATATATATATATATATATATATATTTATTTTTTTTAAACAATATATCCTGTATATACAGTATATATCTTTTTTTTATCATTATTTATGTTTTTATGATATATATATATATATATATATATATACATATATATATATATATATATATATACATATATATATATATATATATATATATATACATATATATATATATATATATATATATATACATATATATATATATATATTATATATATATATATATATATATATATATATATATATATATTGTTACAGACGCGGCTTTTAGATGTTATATTGACCGAGCGGTGGTGTATTTAACCGCGTCCGAACAGTTACTCCCCGATTAAAACCCGATTTCACCCGACGTTGACCAGATCGCCCCACGGATATTCAATCGGGAAATCTCTAAAGCGATCGCAAGAGAATGAAAAAGAAGAAGAAGAATACGGAGGAAGAACAGATTTATTATACGCACACCAGCAAAGGATGGAAGAAACAGTGACACAGCGAATCCTTAACTTACCCTATTCATTTTTACTTAACCCCAAGACAACGAGTAGGACAGACGACGTTCACACTTACACGGGGGGATATTGCAGGCAGGTAGGGCTTGAGGTAGATTGCTGGAGAGGGAGGCCAGGCCGGAGGTAGCAGCTCTCAATTCCTCGCGGTTTTTGGCGGGAAAATCCTCCGTCGCGTATCCGCTGCTGTAGACGTCACGCGCTGGCTCGGCACACCTGCTCCTCTTCTTCCTGGTGGAGCCGTCTCCCTCCTTTCAGCGCGTCTCTCCAAAGCTGGTTTCCTTTCCGAGTACCTCTCCTCTTTGGCTTGGAGCGTTTCGCATCTCACCGCCTCTCTTTGGTGCAGCCTCTTTGCTCCTCTCCCAGGGTCATCTCCAGGCTCCAGCTCATCTCGGCATACCAAAGCAGTCCCCTGCAGGCGTTTTTATCACCTCGGGCGAAATCAAGCCGCCGACTCCGAGGGCACGCCTACCGGGTCACTCACCGCGGTGTTGATTGGCTGTTAGGGCCGGTTCACTCCTTCCCTCTTCTGACGAGGTGGAGACACGCCTTTCTTCTCCAACCTTACCTCGTGGCCAATGGTGGTTGAAGAGAAAAACCGACCAAAATGCGGAAGGCAAATGGAAGGGAGGTTTTGGGGAAATTGGAAGGGCCTACGCTTATTTTGTTTGATACAATGCAAAGTCAATCTAGTGGGAAAACACATACTTAGCCTACATGGAATAAGGAAATACACTATTTAAAAGATATATCGTGACCTGCGTGTATATTCCATGCAATTAACTAGGACGCTGACTGCGACCATTATTTACATTAACAGGGTGGTACCGTACGTTTGTAACGTTCACATTGTAACGTTTTCACATTCGTTACACTTCCTCCAAAATTGTTACACTTCTCAAAAAACCGTTACACTTCTCAAATTCGTTACACACTTCCCAAAATAGTTACACACTTCTCAAAATCGTTACACTGCACCCCCCTTTCTTCAGGTCCGTCCTCGGACCTATTAAACTTTAACTTAGTGTGGCACGTAGGTGTAATTCCCTCTACAATTAACCTGACCCTGAGTGTGACAATTTTAAAACACAAATAAGTATGCCCCCCTATTGCATTGCATCCTGTCTAACAGACTCAAGCCCACAGCTAACCGAATTACGGGATTATTCTCAAACTATACATTTACGGTGGGGAGCATTATTTACAATGACGTGATTTCTTATTTACAACGCAACCCAGGACCTGTGTTTTTCTTTTTTTTTTCTTTTTTTCTTTTTAGGGAACAAGAGAAAGAAATTCCTGTTGGGAGGGAGGAGACAGCACGCATTGCATCGATGCACCAGTACCAATACCACCAAAGCACCCAAACACCACAAAGCACCCAAAAGCACCATCCGGTGCGGTCACCATGGTTCATAATAAACACAACAAAACAACTGGTGGTGGTCTTCTCTTTCTCTGCTGGGCCGATGTTCTTCCCGACGTCTTCAGGCTTCATGCGGCCTATTTGGACATAATAAAAAGCACAACTTGTGTCCATTTTTATTTAGGGCCTCAGGGGCCAACTAAGGGTGGTCCACCTCTTTGGCATAGGTGCCACCTTACCGAGGTCCGCAAGCAAGATTCCCTGGCCACTATGGCCGGTTTCCAACAGAGGTGCCCTGCCCCAGAACCTGGGGTCCATCAAGTGGTACTTGGCCGCAGAACAGCGGTCCATAAAGTGGTACATCAACGCAATGCATGCTGGTTCTGGGAATCTCGGGCGCACAATGGCCACCTCACGCACGCTCCCATCGGCACCCAATGGCGCACAGGTCATGTGGGAGACAAAAGAAAGACAATTGAGCGAGGGGTAAGGTCACAAGGGTACACGTCAATAAGGCAATGCAAGGTGAAATGCGTACGGAGGCCGAAGTGAGAAAGCTCGTCCCTACCGTACGTCACCCCCCTGTCACCTACCCTACCCTTGTTCCCACCCCATATGTACAAAAATCTACACATTTACAAATTCGTCACTACTGTCACGTCTTCCCCATATTTCCCCTATACCAAATTCGTCTCCACAATCCCGTTACTTCAAAATTTGCCATCACCAATTCATCATCAATCCTCATAAGGAGGGAGAGATGGAATTATGCACAATGTCACACCCACGTCATGATGCGTCTCACAATCCAAACATTTGCATCATAAAAAATAATCAAAACATGGCATGGTGTGGAGTACCTGTCACCTCAGGTGAGTGGATGCAGATGGTGCGAGGAGATCCTTCATCCTACCTATCCTCTAAATGACTTTAACACACTTTACACTACCCGGGGTCTTTCCCTGCCAATCCATTGGCCAACTTACACTACGGGTTCTAATAACCAATTCCCATTGGCCAAACTGTGGTGCTCCTCAATTTTGGGGTCTCACTCCCCCGATTCATCTCCCGGTGCTCTAGCACAATTTCTGGGCTGCGACGTGTACCTCTCCCAACAGGTCTACCCACCTGCACACCTCCACCACTGTAGTTGCCACCCGAGCTTACCTAGCTCCTCACCCCAACCTAACTAACTGGGGACAGCCCCTCTCCTGGCTCTGTCACCCCTTGGTGCCCTCTGGCACTGGGCTACCCGGGTCCGTCCTCCGGATCCTCGGGCCCCATCCACACAACTACTACCGGTTCCCAGAGCCCACCTGCGGCCTCACCTGGCCGACATCCTTACAGTGGTGGAGTGCCCAAACCAACTACACACACTAACAGGCTACACGCCCAGCCATTTCCACAACACCAACGCACCCATCCACATACCATTCTGTCACCCGCACCACAGATGCCAATATCCAACCACAATTTACCTGTACCCTCTACCTAACACTTACACTACCCGCCCCGGGTATCCGCGATGGGGGTCCACTCTTCCCCCATTCACACCTTCGCACCATCCACTCCACTCCACAATTTCCACCATTCTCACTCCACGACCATCCATTTCACTACTCCATACCATTTATTCCATACACCTGTCCTCCATTCACCTGTCGTTGCACACCTGTGCAATCTCACCTGGTGCCACCTGCACCCTCCTCCTCTTTCTGGACCAGTTGGTCAACGCAACACACATCACCATCACTCACTCATACACTGCTCCACACACCTGTTCAGTTGCACACCTGTGCAATCACACCTGTTCCATTCTCACCTGTTCAATCCTCACACACACGGCATCATCTCAGCTAACTTCTCCCCTCTGAAACTTGCGCTTCCCAGTCGTCCCTTTAAACTATTGCGCTCCCACGTCATTATAATCCACACTAATCTACCTGCGTACCCACTACAGGTATCAGTCACTAACTAACCTTAACGTCACCTAATGTCAATCTCTTCTAGATCCCTATCATTATCCAAGCCCTCCCTGGCTCGGTTGTCATAGCCACCCCATAAACTATTGCGCATTTGCCCCCACTCTGTGAGGGATGGTGGATTTGCCATCCCACCACATCGGGGGTCTCTCACTATCAATTTTGTTCGTCCAGATTCCACAAGTCAAAAATTTTCTATTTACTGCCAATTCTATTCACTTTTCTAAATTTTGTATCAAATCACTACTATCACTATCACCATCACCCGTCTACTTATTAGGTCCTCTCGGTGCGCCAATTCACATCTACAGCCCGGCTTCGTACAGCCGAGCAATGAACGCGGGTTCTTTTGTGTCCGCGGCTGGATACGTCCCGCATTCGGGGCAGGGACGGAGGTTTACCCGGGCCGAGATCCCATGCACCACCTCGGCGTGGAGCCATCCAATGTCCCGATCTCGACCTGCCGGCACGTCTCAATAGAAAGTGGTCGCCATGACGACCCTTCCTATCGGGCTGCCCGCTCCGCCTAGTGGAGCCCGGACGCGGCCGCTCCACGCGAGGCCCAGCGTGGATCGCGCACGGCGGTCCTTTCGAACCCGCCGTGGCTCGGATCTCCGCTGGTTCTCGCGGCACGCGAAGCCCGGCACGCACCGAGGGCCCGATCCGGCTAAAAGTCGACCTAACCTTTAACCCGGTTACCGTCGACGCTTCACCTGCAGGCTTACATGCATACGCTACCTCTTTCTTGCTCATACATGCAGCCGTTCCCATTCTCCTCGTACCTTTTCTTTCACACCTCGGTACACTCACTCCGCTCACCGACTTGGTCACACACCTGACCACCGAACACTTTGGCACACATTCGTCGCTCGCACACCTCACTAACACACCTCTTCGCGCCCCCTCCTCGGTCACTTCCTCTGTGACAATCACAGGTGTGCTCTCATTCGCACACCCATCCACGTGCCTCACTACCAACTCAAATGTGCCTTCCCACACACGCTCTACCATCCCAGGTGTGCTTCCTTCCATTCCAGGTGTACATCCTCGCTCACCTGTCACAACCAACTCACGCTCCGTTTCACTCTCACTACTCTCACCTCCACTCTCGGTCGCGCACTCACCCTTACTCTCGACAGCACACTCTTTCCTCATGCACCCGTCCGTTACACACCTTTCTCGCGCGTCCTCCCGCGCACACTTTTTCGTTACTTCCTCCGTAACACTCACCACACCGCGCTTCCCTGTGCTCCCTCGCACACGCGCTTCGACCAACTCACTCTTGACGGCACACTCACTCCTCGGCGTGCACTTTTTCCTCACACACCCCATGGTCGGACATTCTCGCACACCTCTTTTTTCGCACACCAGACCTGTCGCACACTTCACCAACGGCCTCTCACGAACACCCGGATCCAAACCAATCCCCAAGCCGACTGAAGCTTTCCTCACATCATATACATTGCCACTCACCTCCGTACTTCGTCTCACCTCCTCTGCCACCTGCAAACTTTTTATTTGGTTAGTGAGCATCACATCATGATTTGAACACAGACCTTGTACATATTCCATGACTTCCTCCTTTATCTCCCTCTTAGTTTCTGTCCGTCCCTTCTTAATTTCACTCACCTCTTCTCCCACTTCCTCTAATTTTTGTTTAACCTCTTTTATTTCTCGGTGCGTCTCCTCAAGTTCGTCCTCTAAGGCTACCGTGACCGTTTCTACGTGCGTCCTTACCTCCCG
>NC_136261.1:251824455-251834455 GCF_964187855.1 Myxine glutinosa
AAATGAGATCCATGTTTGAACATATCAAAACAAGATTTACAAACGCCCGTTTGGCGAAAACTGTGGGTTCTTGTGACGTTCGAGTCACAGACGGTCCTTGTTCGCCTCTCGCGCCCCTTTACACTCCGCGGGCCATGAAACCAGCGCTGCGGTTTTACACCACGAATTGGAAAACTGCCATCAATACGAAAGCCGACGCTGATACTTTGAGAATAATCAACGCGAACTCCCTCCAGCTGAATGGAATACTTAACCCCACTTCCCATCATGTGAATCAAATTACACAGAAAATGTTCATAAATCTAAGGCAGCTTATCTTGGCTGCAAGTCAAACGAAAAGCCGTGCGGTGGATAAGGGAGGGGAGAGAAGGAGAGGAATGGAATAGAATAGGATAGGACAGGATAGCAAGGCATGGGATGGGATCGACAGAGATGAGATCGAATTGTGTCAGTGCACAATATATGTATATTAGGGATTTTGTATATATTATATATATTATATATATATAACTGTGAGAAATAGTAGAAACTCCACAGTACGAGCAGGGCGTCTCATTTGCATGAAATAAATAATCGGGAGATTAAATCAGATGCGGGCGTAGCTTCAGGACGTCGATCTTTAATTTGACAAGCTTTCGACCAACAAAGGTCTTCTTCTTATTCATCCCCAAGTTCAACGGAATATATATATATATATATATATATATATATATATATATATATATATATATATATATATATATATATATATATATATATATATATATGTATGTATGTATGTTTCGCACATAGGTTGCATCAATGCGTACGCCGTCCATCATCACATGGTTCTTATTAAGATCGTTGGTGGACGTTGAAGATCCCACGGTGTCTTTCGCGAAGACTAGGCGAGTTTTCACCAGCACACTGAACAAATTACAAATTCCTGTCACCTTCATTCGATCAACTGGTCGGCCGGTTCGTGAAAGATTTGCCCTAAAACTTAGGGAGTAATTAAAAAACACACTTCGTTTTTAGGCTAAAACTTAAAAAACATAATTGGGCCCCACAATGACTGGGAGTAATTGGGGCCGGAGAGAAGCAGTGAATGTTTGTATATATGGATATACGTATGTATGTACGGTATGTATGTGTGCATATATGTATTTATATATGACCTGTATCCATGTACTGTATGTATACAAACGTGTGTGTGTGTGTGTGTGTGTGTATGTATGTAAAGCACTGCATATATGTATGTATGTATGGTTACTAGAATGCATGTGTGTATGATTGTATGTACAGTCACGTGAAAAAGTAAGTACACCCCATGTAAAGTTTTGACTTTTTCAACATATTTCAACATACAGCTATTTGATCTTCATTTCAACAATATTGATAGATAAAGGTGATTGTGTAGCGGCTACCGCTGGGTTTTCACAATCGCCTTGCACCTATCAAGGACGCGGAGCGATCACCATGCCGGGCTCGTCCAGGACGCCCGGGCAGGCTCGCCCTCAACTTGCCAGGCCGCAGCCAGGACGCTCGGCCACGCCCCCTCTCGCCTTTCCTGGGCAAACGCTCCGGGATAATGTGTGTATATATATTGCTGCCCGATAAACGGGCTTTTCAGAGTACCTGAGTGTTTTGTTTGAATAAAGCAACTCGGACGAATTCCAGCTTTTTGTCGCGTCCATTCTTCCGATCGACGTGGGAGCCCGAGCTCCTTAATTGGTGACCTACCGACATGGACACGGCAGTGGCCCTTAAACTGCCTACCTTCTGGGAGGCTCACGCGGCAGTTTGGTTCGCACAGGCGGACTCCCTGTTCGCCCTGCGAGGCAGCACGGCCGACGACACCCGCTTCCACCATGTGGTAGCAGCGCTCGGTTCAGCCACCGCGGCCCGCGCCCTGAGCCTCCTCGAGAGCCCGCCAGCCGCTGACAAATATGGCACGATTAAAAAGCTTCTCCTCGACGCTTTCGCCCTCCCATCGGCGGAACGCGCACGGCGCCTGCTCGACCTGCCCGAGCTCGGCGACACGCACCCTTCCGAGCGAATGGACTACATGCTTTCGCTGCTCGGCGAGCACTCTCCGGCAATCCTGTTCCGGGAGCTGTTCCTCCGTCAGCTGCCTAGCCCGGTACGCCTCGCCCTGGCAAGCACGACGATCACGGATCCCCGTGCCCTTGCCAGGGAAGCCGACAAGATCTCCGCCGCAGGCCAGCGCATCGCAGCAGCTACCTGGGGCCCACCGCCATCCGACGCAACACCCATGGCGCCCGAGCACCCGGCACGGTCGACGACCGAACTGCCGACGCAATTGGCGGCCGCTACACCGAGCCGACCACCTCCAGCACGACGACCGCGGCCTCCACCTGACCAAGCGTGGTGTTACTATCATGCCAGGTTCGGACAGAAGGCCCGGACATGCCGACGCCCGTGCACCTTCGGCAGGCCGGGAAACGGCCGGGCCGGCGTTCATTACCAGCCATGAGCGCCGGCCACACGGGCAACTTACTGTTCATCACGGATAAAGCGTCCGGACGGCGCTTCCTGTGCGACACCGGCGCCCAACTGAGCGTCATACCCGCCTCTGACCAGGACAGGCAGTCCGCGGTTTGCGGCCCCTCCTTGGTTGCGGCCAACGGATCGGCCATCCGCACCTTCGGCCCGCACAACGTCACCCTCTGCTTCGGCGGCCAACGCTTTGCTTGGACATTTGTAACCGCAAACGTGCCCATGGCTCTGCTAGGCGCCGACTTCCTCTGCGCACACGGACTGCTGGTGGACGTCCAACGGCGTCGTTTAATCAACGACGAAACCTTCAGCTCCCTGGTATGCACATTGAGCAGCTCCGCACCGACCGAGCTGGCATGCGCCCTCCCGGCGGCGAACGAGTTTGCTCGCCTGCTCACGGAGTTCCCGGCCCTCACGCGGCCGACGTTTTCGGCCGTCGCAGTACGGCATGGGATCGAGCACCACATACCAACCACGGGCCCGCCGGTCTACTCCAGAGCCCGCCGCCTCGACCCAGCCAAGCTCGCCGTGGCCAAAGCCGAGTTCGACGCTTTAGAACACCTCGGCATCGTGCGGCGCTCCGATAGCGCATGGGCTTCGCCACTACACATCGTCCCAAAGCCAGGGGGCGGCTGGCGCCCATGTGGCGACTACCGCCACCTTAACGACGCGACCACCCCCGACAGGTATCCAATCCCGCACATCCAAGACTTCTCCGCCCGTCTGGCGGGACGGGTCATTTTTTCGAAAATTGATCTCATACGGGGATATCACCAGATACCTGTCAGGGCGGCCGACGTCCCTAAAACGGCAGTCATCACGCCGTTCGGCTTATTCGAATTCTTATGGATGCCGTTTGGTCTCAAGAACGCGGCTCAGGCGTTCCAGCGCTTGATGGACGGCGTGCTGCGTGACTTGCCGTTCCTTTTCGTTTACCTGGACGACATCCTCGTCGCCAGCACGTCCCGGGCCGAGCACCTCCTCCACCTCCGAACACTGTTCGGGCGCCTCAGCGAGCATGGCCTCATCGTCAACCCGGCCAAATGCCACTTCGGCACGAAGGCCGTTGATTTTTTGGGCCACCACATCACCAAGAACGGGGCCGTGCCGCTGCCCACCAAGGTCGAGGCCATCACCACGTTCCCGCGTCCCCGCACCATAAAGGCCCTGCAGGAATTCCTGGGAATGGTGAATTGTTATCACCGCTTCGTGCCCCACGCTGCTCAACTCATGCGGCCCCTCTACGAAGCCCTCCGGGGCAAGCCGGCCAAGCACGACACCGCCTGGTCCGCAGCAATGGACGCGGCCTTCCAAAGCTCAAAGCGGGCCCTCGCCGACGCAACACTGCTCGCTCACCCGGTGCTCAACGCTCCCATCGCCATCACCACGGATGCCTCCGACTACGCGGTGGGCGCCATACATGAGCAATGGGTGAACGGGGTTTGGCAGCCACTCGCTTTTTTCAGCCGGCAGCTCCGGCCGAACGAGCTCAAATACAGCACGTTTGACCGTGAGCTCCTCGGTCTACACCTGGCCGTCCGCCATTTCCGCCACCTCCTGGAGGGCCGACCTTTCACGGCGTTCGTCGACGACAAGCCGTTGGTTTACGCAATGGCCAAGGTCACGGAGCCGTGGTCGGCCCGCCAACAGCGCCACCTCTCCGCCGTGTCGGAGTTTACCACGGACATCCGGCACGTCGCCGGCAAAAACAACGCCGTGGCCGACTGTCTTTCTCGGGCCAGCACGAACGCGGTCCACCTGGGCGTGGACTTCGCGCTTATGGCAGCAGACCAAACCACCGACACCACGGTGCAAGCCCTCCGGGCGGCGGACACGGGCCTCCGCCTGGCCGACATCCCCTTCGCGGACACTGTCCTGCTCTGCGACGCCTCCCAAGGCCAGCCTCGCCCCATCGTGCCCGTCACCTGGCAACGCCGCATCTTCGCCTCCCTCCACGGCCTTTCCCACCCGGGCCAGAAAGCTTCCCAGAAGCTGGTGTCGGCGCGATTCGTCTGGCACGGCCTTCGTCGGGACGTCCGCGATTGGACCAGCACCTGCACAGCCTGCCAACGGGCCAAGGTCCACCGACACACCCAGGCCCCGCTGGCACCTTTCACCGTGCCCGAACGACGTTTCGACCACGTCAACGTGGATCTGGTGGGCCCCCTCCCCCCGTCACGGGGGTTCACACACCTGCTCACCATGGTGGACAGGACCACCAGGTGGCCGGAGGCCGTTCCCCTCGTCTCCACCACCACTGCCGACGTGGCGCAGGCTTTCATCGCCACCTGGGTCGCCCGCTTCGGCGCACCGGCGGACATCTCGTCAGACCGCGGACCACAGTTCACCTCCGAGCTGTGGGGCGTGGTCACCCGCAACCTGGGGGTCAAGCTCCACCATACTACGGCCTACCACCCCCAAGCAAACAGGTTGTGCGAGCGATTCCACCACTCCATGAAGGCCGCGCTCATGGCCGGCCTTCAAGACGGCGGTTGGGCCGACCGGCTGCCGTGGGTCCTTTTGGGCCTCCGCACGGCCCCCAAGGAGGACCTCCAGGCATCCACCGCCGAGCTTGTCTACGGCCAGGCGCTACGCGTCCCGGGCGAATTCGTGCCCGACGCTACCAGTCCCTGGTCCGCAGCTCACCAGCGCTCGGACCTCCAGGAGGCCGCCCGACGGTTTGCCCCCGTGCCAACATCCCACCATGGTGACCCCCAGTCCAACGTCCCCCCAGCACTTCGCACAGCGGAGTATGTTTTTGTGCGTCACGACGCACATCGGGGGCCACTCCGGCCGCCGTACGACGGGCCCTTCCGGGTCCTGCGACGGGACGACAAGTCGTTCGTCATCGACATCGGCGGCAGGTCGGACCGGATTGCGGTGGACCGCCTCAAGCCGGCGCACGTGGACGTCGACCAACCACCACGGGTGGCCCTTCCGCCATGGCGAGGCCGCCCCCCGTCCACGGTGCCCCCCACTCGACCGCCCACCACCACACCGGACCCCCCCTCCCATGACCCGCCAGGGGTCGCTTCGACCGGGTCATCAGGACCCCCCTCAAATTGACCCTGCCGGTGCAAGTCGATTCTGGGGGGACGTGTGTAGCGGCTACCGCTGGGTTTTCACAATCGCCTTGCACCTATCAAGGACACGGAGCGATCACCATGCCGGGCTCGTCCAGGACGCCCGGGCAGGCCCACGCTCAACTTGCCAGGCCTCGGTCGGGACGCCCGGGCAGGCTCGCCCTCAACTTGCCAGGACGCCCGGCCACGCCCCCTCTCGCCTTTCCTGGGCAAACGCTCCGGGATAATGTGTGTATATATATTGCTGCCCGATAAACGGGCTTTTCAGAGTACCTGAGTGTTTTGTTTGAATAAAGCAACTCGGACGAATTCCAGCTTTTTGTTGCGTCCATTCTTCCGATCGACGTGGGAGCCCGAGCTCCTTCAATATAATATAACAAATATCATGAAACATTTACATTTTGTAGTCCATTGTATCATTTAAATAAACATAAATGCAAATTTCGCATGTGGAAAAAGTAAGTGCACCCTTGGCTCTAATAGGTGGTATTGCCCCCTTTGGCAGAAACAACCTCAAGTAGGCGTTTCTTATAACTGTCTACCAGTCTCTGACATCGACTGGGAGAATTTTTTGCCCACTCCTCCATGCAGAATTCTTTCAGCTGTGCGATGTTTGAGGGGTTTCTTGCATGCACAGCTCGTTTCAAATCCCCCCACAACATCTCGATAGGATTTAGATCTGGGCTTTGGCTTGGCCATTCCAGAACCCTCCAATTCTTTCTTTTCAGCATTCCTTGGTGGATTTACTGGTATGTTTAGGGTCATTGTCATGTTGCAAGGTCCACCTTCAGTTGAGTTTCAACTTTCCGACAGATGGCCTCACATTATCCTCAAGCACCCTCTGGTACAATGAAGAATTAATCGTGGATTCTATGATGGTGAGCTGCCCAGGCCCTGATGCAGTAAAGCTGCCCCAAACCATAATGGCCAAATAGCTCTATCTTTGACTCATCTGTCCAGAGCACATTGTTCCAGAAGTGCTGGTCTTTGCCTCGGTGTTCATTGGCAAACTTTAGTCTTGCCCTGATGTTCTTTCTGGACAGCAAAGGTTTCCGCCTGGCACACCTCCCATGTAGATTAAATTTGTGCAGCCTCTTTCTAATGGTAGACTCATGCACTTTGACATCAACAGTGGCAAGAGCTACCTGTAGGTCCCATGATGACATTCTGGGGTTCTTAGAGACCTCTTTCAGCATCTTGCGGTCTGCTCCCGGGCTGAACTTGCTGGGGCGGCCTGGCCTGAACAAGTTGGCAGTTATTTGGAATCTTCTCCACTTGTAGATGATCTTCCGGACAGTCAAATGATTGATTTCAAATTGTTTGGAGATCTTTTTAAATCCCTTCCCAGACTCGTAGGCATCTATAACCTTCTTTCTGAAGGCCTCAGAGAGCTCTTTTGATCTAGGCATGGTGACGCCGCACACTTCAACAACAAAGAGCAAACCAAACTAAATGTCTGAGGTTTAAATAAGACAGGTTCTTCCAAGATCCTCTCCAAGGATGTTCTTATCATTTGCACCTGAGCTGGTGCACCTGATTCTAATTGTAGGTATTTGAAGCAGTGATAAATGTAGGGGTGTACTTTCTTTTTCCACATGCGAAATTTGCATTTATGTTTATTTAAATTATACAATGGACTACAAAATGTAAATGTTTCATGGTATTTGTTATATTATATCACCTTTATCTATCAATATTGTTGAAATGAAGATCAAATAGCTGTATGTTGAAATATGTTGAAAAAGTCAAAACTTTACATGGGGTGTACTTACTTTTTCACGTGACTGTATGTGTATGTACATGTATGTATGCAGTCGTGGCCAAAAATATTGGCATCCTTGCACTTTTTTCAAATAATGCACCAGGTCTTCCAGAAAATTGTTGAAATTCAAACATCTTTTGGTATCCACATATGTTTTTCTTTCTTTTGCAGTGGAACAAAACAAAAAAAGCTGAAAAAAATTCGAAACCTCAGCTTGTCCACACAGAAATCCTAAAATAGTCAGGATAATATTATTGGCACCTGTTAGAAATTGTTAAAAATAATTAGATTTCAAGCAGGTGATTCTCCTTTACTTTGGAATTGAATTCACTTATGGTGAGTTGCAGGTGTCTGCACTATAAAAATCACTCATTCAACCAGTTTGAATAGGGAAAAGGAGTCATTCTGTTGTTTTGTGTCACTGTGTGTACCACAATGAGCCTGGAGAAAAGAAAGAAAACCTGAGAATTGTCTGAGGAAGTCAGACACAAGATTGTAGCCAAGCATGGACATTCTCAAGGCTACTAGTCCATCTCCAGAGACCTTGATGTTCCTGTGTCCACAGTACGCAATGTTATCAGGAAGTTTAAGGCCCATGGCACTGTAGCCAACCTCCATGGACATGGCCGCAAGAGAAAACTTGCTAGACGATTGCAGCGAAGGATTGTTTGAATGGTGGAGAAAGCACCCCCATCAACTGCCAAAGAGATTCAAGCTGACCTTCAGACACAAGGTACAACAGTTTCAACTCTCACCATCCATCGCCAACTCAATGAAAGGGGGTTCTATGGTAGGAGACCCAGGAGGACCCCACTGCTGAGAGAGAGAGAGAGAGAGAGAGAGAGACAGAGAGAGAGAGGCAGAGAGAGAGACAGAGACAGAGACACAGAGAGAGAGAGAGAGACAGAGAGAGAGAGAGACAGAGAGAGAGCGACAGAGACAGAAAGACATCAGAAAGCCTGACTGTAGTTTACCAAAACCATTCTGGGAGAATGTCCTGTGGACAGATGAGACCAAATTAGAGCTTTCTGTTAAAGCACATAATCTCTATGTTTACAGAAAACAAATTGAAGACTTCAAAGAAAAGAACACTTTCCCTACAGTCAAACATGGAGGAGGTTCAGTGATGTTCTGGGGTTGCTGTGCTGCCTCTGGCACTGGGTGCCTTGAATATGTACATGGCATCATAAAATCAGGAGATTACAAAGGCATTTTGGAGCGCAATGTTTAACCCAGTGTCAGAAAGCTGGGTCTTCGTCGAAGGTCATGGGTCTTGCAGCAGGACAATGACCCCAACACACATTTCAAAAAACACCCAGGAATGTTCAAGACAAAACACTGGACTGTTCTGAAGTGACCAGCAATGAGTCCAGATCGAAATCCCATTGAACACCTGTGGGGAGATCTGAAAACAGCAGTTGGGAGAAGGCTCCCTTCAAATCTGGGAGAGCTGGAGCAGTTTGCACAAGAAGAGTGGGCCAAACTGCCAGTCGAGAGGTGGAGGAAGCTCATTCATGGCTACAGGAAGCGCTTGACAACAGTTATTTTGTCCAAAGTCTGTGCTACCAAATATTAATCTCGGGTGTCAATAATTTTGTCAATGCCATTTATTTTTATTTTCTGATTTAAAAGGATATATTAAGTTCTGAATCAAAAACAAAGGTTCTGTAATATTAACAGTGAAATAAAGAATTATGAAGACCAAATACTTTTGTCAATTTCATCATATTTTTCGAAAAATTGTGAGTTACTTGAAAAAAGTGAAAGGGTGCCAATATTTTTGGCCACGACTGTATTTGTTTTAATGAACAACTGGTTTTTCAATGAATAACTGGTGTACCAGCTGGGAACCGTCATGAAGAAGATCGAGAAAAAGAAAGAGTGAGAGAGCTGGTAAAGTGTCTGGCTTAAGGAATGGTGAATGTGAGAATAAAACGTAAACACAGGCCTATTGCAAATGAAACAGAAAAGCTACACATTGAGAAGCGTAATTGGTGAAGATTCAGTGATCTCAAAGTGTGTGTGTATGTGTGTGTGTGTGTGTGTGTGTGTGTGTGTGTGTGTGTGTGTGTGTGTGTGTGTGTGTGTGTCTCGACCAACCATGCAAAAGCGGTGAAGGCAAATTAGGCAAGAGTGGTTGGGGGGAAGTTTGTTTGGGTGGAGTAAAATGTTGGGGATGGAGGTCGGTAGCCCTGGAGCAGAGGTGGGAGTGGAGATGTGCAATGAAATTACATGCCGTAAGCTGGTAATTATGCGAGGGTACCTCGGGCCAACAGCCCGGCATTTAATCCCCGGCGGCCTGTGCTCAGTCACGCCCCGACTGCGGCTTTACATCATCACTAAACGGCGCGGACATCGCTCGTCTCGCTGTGGGGCGCACCAGCAGAGGGAGCGAGCGTTCGGCGCTCCTTACGTCTCCGTCTTCCTCCTCTGCACCATGGGTCGTGCTGCGAATTATCGAATCGATACAAAATATCCTCCAGCAAAGTACCAACTAAAAAGTAAGTATCCATCAATAAAAACCGTGTGTGTGTGTGTGTGTGTGTGTGTGATTGTATGTGTGTGTGTGTGTGTGTGTGTGTGTGTGTGTGTGTGTGTGTGTGTGTGTGTGTAGGTATGGATGGATGTGTGTGTGTGTGTGTGTGTGTGTGTGTGT
>NC_136261.1:251836955-251844455 GCF_964187855.1 Myxine glutinosa
GTGTGCTTCTCCAGGCTGGAACCACACTGAGATAGCAAGCTTCGTGACCTGGTGTCAATGTAATTACCAACAAAAGACCAGACGACTTGTTACCCATAGTCCAGGCGGTCGGCCTACTTTGTAATTGGTTCAGGGTGCCAGCGATAACTTGCCTCATATATTCACCAAAGACACCATGGGATTCTGTTTCTGCTCCCCCGTTAGCAGACGGGACGCCCAGTTTAACGTCGTCCTTCACGAGGGAAGGCGCACGTGTTGATTCCTCATCCTGCCTGCGAAACACATCGAATATCAACCCAGTTTTAGTTTATAGCTGGGCCGAGACCCGAACCCAGGCTTGACAGTTCAGAGAGGAGTGTGCATACTGTACCTCTAGGCCATCCTGCCAAACTGGAAATAATAGAATGGTCTCCAGCTCCAGTTCCAAGCATGCAACCATGGCAGAGAACATCAGAAAAGAATACACATCGCAACTCTTGTTATATTGAGCGTGTTGGAGTTGCGGACAACGAGAGGGCGAGCCACTTCATGGCTTGATCCACGCTCCTTTATTCCAACAGAACTAAACTAATACCGGAACTCATCCATCTTTTATAACACAAAATCACTCGTCAGGAGGCGTGGCTCCAACAACCGAGCGCACGCCACGCCCATACCATAAATAGCCCCACTGCTCCCGTGCCTGTGGAATTATGTCTCAATGGGGTAACCCCCACATGCGCCCCCCCCTCCCCCCCCCCCCCCCCCCCCAGAATTCACTCGCACGGGCAATGTCAGGTTTCGGGGGGCCTTAACCACCCGGCCGAAACGACCCCTGATGACCCGAGCAGGGACTGTTAGCGGCTTGGCGGTAGGCGGGCCAACCGGGGACTTACCCGACGGGGGACGGCCCTGCCGTGGGGGTTGAGCCAACCGAGGGGGCTGGTCTAGGTCCAAGTGAGCCGGCTTGAGGCGGTCCACCGAAAGGTGGTCCAGTTTTCCGCCGATGTCGACCACGAAGGACTTGTCCCCGGCCTCCAGAACGCGGAAAGGCCCGTCGTAAGGCACCAGGTCCACGTTAACCTGGTCAAACCGTCGCTCGGGCACTATGAATGGCACCAATGGGGCCTGGGTATGGCGATGCACCTTCGAGCGTTGACACTCGACGCAGATGTTGGCCCAGTCACGCACATCCTTCCTGAGCCTGTGCCAAACGAACTTCGCCGCCACCAACTTTTGCGACGCCTTCCTGCCCGGGTGAGAAAGACCGTGGATGGCATCGAACACCAGCCGTCTCCAGCTGGTGGGTACGACGGGGCGAGGCTGTCCCAAAGAAACGTCGCACAGTAGCGTGGTGCCCATGTCCTTGAACGGCATGTCAGACAGTCGAAGCCCCGTGACCGCCGCCCTGCAGGCCTGGACATCTGGGTCGGTGATCTGATCAGCCGCCATGCGGGCGTAGTTGATGCCAAGGTGAACCGTGCCAACTATGGACCGGGAGAGACAATCGGCGACCGTATTATCCTCCCAGCAACATGTTGGATGTCCGCCGTGAACTCGGAACCGAAGGAGAGCTGGCGTTGTTGACGGGCAGACCACGGCTCCGAGACCTTGGCCATGGCAAAAACCAGGGGCTTGTGGTCCACAAACGCAGTGAACGGGCGGGCTTCCAACAGGTAACGGAAGTATCGGACAGCAAGGTAGAGGCCGAGGAGCTCACGATCGAAGGTACTGTACTTTAGTTTGTTAGGGCGGAGCTGCCGGCTAAAAAAGGCAAGTGGCTGCCAGGCCCCGTTGACCCACTGTTCATGCACGGCGCCAACCGCATAGTCCGAGGCATCCGTGGTGAGAGCAATCGGTCGACGGATGCGCCAGCATGGTTGTGCTAGCGAGGGCCAGTTTAGCGTCCGTGAAAGCCTTGGCCATCTCCTCGGTCCAGTCAGTGGCGCATTTGGTAGGCTTGCCCTTGGGGGCCTCATAAAGGGGCTGCATCAGCTGGGCCGCACGGGGCACGAAACGATTGTAAAAGTTCACCATGCCCAAAAACTCCTGCAGGGCCTTGACGGTGAGGGGCGCGGAAAACCCTTCACAGCCTCCACTTTAGACGGCAGTGGGACGGCCCCCTCCCTCGTGATGCGGTGGCCGAGAAAGTCAATTGAAGCCACCCCAAACAAGCACTTGTACAGGTTAATGATAAGGCCGTGCTGACAAAGGCGTTCAAAGAGCGCTCGGAGGTGAAGCATGTGCTCCGTCCTGGAAGCGCTGGCGATGAGGATATCGTCCAGGTAGACGAAAAGAAACGGCAAATCCCGCAACACGCTATCCATCAGGTGCTGGAAAGCCTGGGCCGCGTTCTTGAGCCCAAAAGGCACACGGAGGAATTCGAAAAGTCCGAACGGTGTAATCACCGTGGTCTTAGGAACGTCCTGCGGCCAGACAGGGACCTGGTGGTAACCACGAACGAGGTCCACCTTAGAAAAAAAAAACTTTACCAGCCAAGCGGGCAGAAAAATCCTGGATGTGCGGGATTGTGTAGCGGTCAGGGGTAGTGGCATCGTTAAGGCAGTAATAATCCCCACACGGGCGCCAACCACCACCCGGCTTCGACGCAATGTGGAGAGGCGAGGCCCACGGGCTGTCGGACCGTCGCACAATGCCAAGACGCTCCAACGTGTCGAACTCCACCTTTGCGATAGCGAGTTTCGCCGGGTCGAGGCGTCAAGCCCGGGCATAGACAGGCGGGCTGGTGGTCGGAATGTGATGCTCCACCCCGTGATTGACGGCAACAGCCGAAAAGGAGGGCCGTGTAAGGGCCAGGAACTTGGTGAGGAGGCGGGCAAACTCATCAGAGGTCGAGAGCGTACATGCAAGCCTCGTCGAGGCGGACCCGCTCAGCGAGCATGGAAGAGACTGAATGTCTCCGCATTAATGAGCCGCTGATTTATAACATTCACCAATAGGCCGTTGTCGCAGAGGAAATCAGCGCCCAGCAAGGGGGTGGACACCCTCGCCGTGACAAAATCCCATGTAAACCGCTGCCGCCCAGGCACAGTGCCACGGTCCGTTTGCCAAAAGTCTGAATCGCACTGCCATTGGCGGCTTCCAGGGCGGGGCCGTGACTCCCGGACTCCCGGTCTCCCGGTCCGATGCCGACGCAGGTAGAACGGTAACCTGGGCCCCTGTGTCGCAGAGGAAATGACGTCTGGAGTCGGTGCCCGAAATGAACAACAAACTGTCTGAACGGCCGACGCTCATGGCAGTTAACGAGCGCCGGCCATCCCGTTTCCCGGCTCGCTGAAGCTGCAGGGTGGCCGTCATGCCTTGGCCTTGGGCCAAAACCTTGCGTGGTAAAAGCACAAGCCTGGGGCCTTCCGCCGCTGGGCCATAATGGCGGCCGCGACGGTGTCCGTCAGCGGCGCAGGCTCGACGGGGCCGGGGTCCCATGCAGCCGCACTACATTGCTGTCTGGCGGAGAAATACTTGTCTGCTTCCCTAGCCAGGGCGCGGAAATTCTTAACAGACGAGTTGGCCAGGGTTGTCCGTACCTGACCTGGCAGCTGTTACAGGAACAGTTCTTTGAAGAGGAAACATGGCCGGTGGCTGCCCAGGAGAGACAACATGTGGTCCATCAGCTCCGACGGCTTGGAGTCGCCCAGCCCGGGTAGAGAAAGTAGCTGGCGGGCGCGCTCGGCCTCAGTGAGCTCGAAGGTTACGAGCAGCAGCGTCTTTAGCATTTCGTACTTGTGGCCCTTCGGAGGATCTTGGAGAAGGCTCACCACTCTGGTCACAGTGGAACCGCTGAGCGCAGACACGACATAATAATACTTCGTGTCGTCCGCAGAAATGCTCCGAATGGCGAATTGGGCCTCAGCTTGTGCGAACCAAACGGCAGCCTGTCGTTCCCAAAACTCCAGCAGTTTAATCGAAATTGCGCTTGTCGCCATGTTCGTTTGAAGCTCCGAAAACGTTCGAGAGCAAGACGGGGTCACCAATGTAGGAGTTGCGGACAACGAGAGAGCGAGACACTTCGTGGCTTGATCAAAACTCCTTTATTCCAACAGAACTAAACTAATACCGGAACTCACGCATCTTTTATAACACAAAATCACTCTTCAGGGGGCGTGGCTCCAACAACCGAGCGCACGCCACGCCCATACCATCATTAGCCCCACTGGTCCTGTGCCTGTGGATTATGTCTCAATGGGGTAACCCCCACAAGCGTATCATGGAATTAAAATGGATATTAAATGCACGAATAGTTTTAGCAATTCTTCGAAACACTTGTCTCTCGTTAAGAACCGCTCAGTGATGGGTATAATTCTTTGTGGGAGGAAATGCTGTGCCGATTGCGGTGAGAAAGGCGGTGCCATTGTTGTGACGTCACTGGTACCCAGAGTGCCACAGGAAGTGACAGCACTTCCCCAAGCTCAGTGGCTGTGTTGTGTCTCGTGTATTCGTCTGTATGTCCATGTGTGTGAGACCTGTGTATGTGGCAGCTCCACTATGAGCCTTAAATACCGTTGAAAAAAACAAACATCCTCTTGCTTCAAGTATGGTGTACACTGTACAGAATCGTAATGAGAGAATCTGCGACAGTGCATCGCATTGCCACTAAAGATCGAGGAGGGGGCAGAAGGTGACACTTTCTTGGAACACCTCTTTGCTGCAGACTTTTTTTTTGTATACAAGATCGAGGCTCGTGAAAGAGTTAACATTAATCACAAAAAATAACAGACACGTAAAACATATAAGATGGGGAGAGAGGGGGAAGCACACAAGCGCAACATTTGAGAGCCGGGACATCGGGAGATCTGTGGGTGGGAGAGGGCTTGGGGGAAGGAGGCACGGGAAGGGGGGGGAGGGGTGGGAGAGTTATAAAACACATGGACACTGCTAGGACTTCTAGGAGAGAAGTTGGTATTTCAAAAAAGTGTGTCTGGGGTGAGTTAACGGGGGTAGAAAAGATCAAGGTTTTTGAATGGGGGAAGATAAGAGATGGTAGTGACTAAACCTAGTTTTACAAGTACAAGCCAGAACTGAAATCTGTTTCAGTGGAGTGGACACTTTCTCACGTCCAAAAAAGGCCAAATGCCAGCAAAGGAGGATCAAGGTGCTTCACATTTTTTTTTGTTATGGCCACATTGGAATTTTGCTAAACTGGGCAGGCCCACAGTGGGAAGGGGTGTATGGCGATGACTACCATATGGTTTTGTCTGATCATCTGTGACCTGAAGAGCACAAAACGCATCCAGCTCTACTGAATGATGCCATCCTTCTACATGATAACCCTGTGTACAAAACGCAAGGATCGACACGACATGGCTGTTGGTGTCCTGGAAGTAGAAAGTTTTGCCTCACCGACGATATTTATTAGTTTAAGTCCACGTGACTTCCATCTACTCCCAAAAGAAAAATGAGACTACAGGAAGACCTTTCATACCCCCTGAAGTAGTTAGAACAGCCATGCCCACTGCATTAAGTACATTTTTAGAAGGAAGGTTTCTCTGCTGGGATTAAAAAGTTGCTTGGCATCCGGAGGACGAAGTAAATTCGCAACACGTACAGTAGTTTTGTATTGCGAAAACGACAGAAAAACATGTTCCGCACTCAACATGGTTTGTGAAAGTTGGACAGTTTGCTCCCTTTTGCTGTAAATCTCATCCAATAGTCATTGACGTCATCACTTTTCCAATTCCAGGGTATGGCTTCAGTGAACATTTCCAAGCATAAAAGTTTTATCCGTTGACAAGAAAAGTCTGTTTATTTACAAATTTTTTGATTTTTTTTGTATACAGAATTGAGGCTCGTGTAAGAGCGAACACATTGAACATGAAAACATGCACAGACACACAAAACATGCAATGAAGGGAGTGGGGGACAAGAGGGGGAGAAAGAGGGAAGCACACAAGCACAACAACAGTAGAGAGCAGGGACGTCGGTAGATCTGTGGAAGGGGGAGGGCTGGGGTAGGAGGGAGGGATACACGGTACAAAGCAAATGAACACTTCTAGGAATTTCAGGAAAGAAGTTGGGGATTCAAAGAGGCGGATTTGGGGTGTTTAACGGGGGTAGAAAAGTCAAGGTTTTGGGTGGGGGAAGATAAGGGATGGTGGTGAACAGCTGTTTTAAAGACCTGGAGGGAGGAGTGGGATTGAAGAGAGTGAGGGAGTTTGTTCCAGAGGTGGGAGAAAAGAGGAATGAAAGAGTGAAGGTGAGCAGAGAGTCTTGATTTTGGCAATTTCACCATAAGAGGGTTGCTGGCAGATATTGTGTGTCCTGCAGGAATATTTGGGGGACAGAGCACAGACAGAGCTGGGGGGAGCAAGGCCGGAGAGGCTAATTTTTAGAAGACTGATTAAATAAATGTTTGTTTTTTCAATATAAAATCATCAGCTCATTTCTGAGAAAGATACAAGAATTTATTACCACTTCAAACAAGTTTAGCACTAAAATTTAAGACAAAAAGCAAATCATAAATCCGACGTCTCAGAAAGTCGGCTCAAAACGAAGCCTTTTGCTGCAACAATTCAGGGAGAGATGACAGAGCATTTGTGTAAGAAAACCGATCAAGATTGCTTGGCATATTATACATACCAGCATTCAGAGGCGTCACAAAATTGTCAAATAGAATGTGCAGAGTTTATAGAAACGTTCACTTTAAATATTACATTACAGAACAAATGTATAAAAAGACTGGTGTTTCTATGGTAGACTTTAGAATATGGTAGACAACGTTTTAGAAGACTGACACGACTAGGCAAAGAAGACTTTCAAATATAATCATTCTTTGTCCGGTGGAAAGTACCCTCTAAATCAAACAGCTGTTTTTCATAATCACAACAATAACAGGTCATTAACTAGCAAAACACAGCGTTTCAAAGTACAAATCAACATGGGTATTCAAAATACACAAATCGTTTGCTTCTGAATACTTCACATGCTCGATTTATGGAACATGACAGTGAATGCAACAATTACTGTCGGTTGTGGTTTACATATACATCACTTCTCTTAAAGGGGAGCATGGAGCTTTTTGCATTGAATAATACGTCATGGATGAATTTATTTGCCATTTTTGAATCAAACAAGATTGGTTTGATGTCAAGGAAATAGCGCTCTCCCCTCCTTCCCCCCCCCCTTAATCATAAAAAGTTGGAAGCATGATAACGTGTTTGGCGTTAACTCAACAGACTGTTCTATAGTTGCCAATGTGGTGCATTTTATGGAAAGTGCTTATCATTACAAATCCGACGGATTCTAATAAAATTAATGCACAAGTGTCTAATATATGCAAATAATGGTCATGGCCGTTTAGTGTTTTACCAATATTATATATATATATATACATACATACATACACACACACACACACACACACACACACACACACACACACACGTAATGGACAAAAAAATGGAAACACCAATGTAAAGTCATTTAATAGGGCGTTGAGCCACCACATGCGGCCAGTATATCCTGTATGCACCGTGGCATAGTGTCCACCAGCATCTGGAATTCTGC
>NC_136261.1:251849455-251949455 GCF_964187855.1 Myxine glutinosa
CATCAATCCCTCCTAAGGAGGAAGAGATGGAATACAAACAATGTCAACCCCACGTTGAGATGCATCTTTCATTCTAACCAAACATTTGCAAAACATGGTGTGGAGCATTATCACCTGGGTGAGTGGATGCGGATGGTGTGAAGAGATTTTCTCCTAACTACCTTCTAAATGACATTAACACACTTTTACTCTTCCAGGGGTCTTGCCCTGCCAATCCATTGGCCATCATTACACGATGTGGTTCTAAAAACCAATTCTCATTGACCAATCTGTGGTGCACTCCAATTTGGAGTCTCACTCCCCCGATTATTCTCCCTGTGCCCTCGCACAATTTCAGGGCTGGGTTGTGTAGCTCACCAGAAGGTCCGCTCACCTGCACACCTCTGCCACTGTACGTCGCCACCCGAGCTTACCTGCTCCTCACCCTAACCTACCTGGGGAAGGCCCTCTGGCTCCCTTACCCCACCACCGCCCACCTCTGGCGTCGGGCTACCCGGGTCCTCCTCTGGATCCTCGGGCCCCATTGAACTCTAACTGGCTCCCAGAGCCTACCTGCGGCTTCACCTGGCCGACAGACTACCAGTGGCGGAGTGCTCAACCAATCACACACAGTAACAGGCCACACGTCCAGCCATTCCATACACTCCTGCACCCATTCAAGCAGTACTCTGCTACTTCCGCACCACAGATGTCAATATCCAACCACAATTTACCTACTCCCTCTACCTACTTTTAAACCCAAAGATTTGAAAGGGATGGGTGATGGGGAGGATTTGGAGGGGAGGGGTGAGATTGGATTTTGAAAAGTGTACGATTCATGGGAAACGAACATTTTTTGCAAAATGAGTTTGAGACCTTCGAGTCAAAAATACGTTTGAGGACACTGGAGGAGGGGTGGAGTTCTGGATAGTTTAGGGAATGTAGAAAGGAGGAACTGTAAGAGATGGTATTATATATATATTTTGGAATGAATAGATTTGGTGAGCAAGACGAAAGCATCCTTTTGTAGGAAAAGAAGAAAAGGGTGTTATAATATATGAGAGAAAATATGAAGGGTTGACTCTATCCCTTCCTCTACCCCTTAATTTTCCCCCACCAACATCCGATCGCCTTGACTATCCATGGCATGACTCAATTTGGATCTTTAAAAAAAAATTTCGGCCGCTCAAAATTTTCATCAAATTTCTTTCAGATGTTAACAAATTTGGTTCGGGTCCAATCCCACTCCCAGACACCAATTCTTGCGGATTCGGGGGTCGGCGCTCCCCCTTATCAAGGAGGGGTTAATCCCCTTGTCTTTTAAGCTGGCCGTCCCCCAATCCTGGAAATTATTACGCTCCTCCCGGTCGGAATTAGCTTGGGTGATTGGTCAATGAAGTCCCAAATACCTACTTACTAACCCCGACCGCGAGCAGGGAAATAACTCCCGCTCGAACCACGGATAAGATGGAAATTGCCGAGCGGTTAGCAATCCGCGGTCCGAGCCGTTAACAATAAAACTAAACCCGATCCTGAGCGGTTTCCAAATCGTGCCACAGGTACTCAATTGAGAAAAGACGCAAACGATCGAATAAGAGGAAACCCAGAAAATAAGAAGAACAAATAAGGGTTTATTTATTATGTACAAAAACCCAAAGAAGAGGAAACGAAAGGAATATACAAGAAGAAGAAGAGCAAAAGGACACAGGGCAATCTTTTCTATACAGTCTTACTTACAACCCCGGATAAACAGACAGACTCACACGGGATGGTAGTGGTCGGGGAGGAAGGTCCAGGCAGATGGGTCCAGGCAGGTAGGCTCAGTCTAGGCTCTGGGTCCGTGGGCGAAGAACGGCAGACAGCTTCGTGTGTCGTTGGCGCATGACCAGACCTTACATATGCGAGGGGCTGGAATCCGCGTACATATAGCATGCCAAACGCTCTCTCTCTCCCGATCAATCAAGGTCTGTATCAAACGGCAGTTCGTATCAAACGATGGTTCCCTGCACAGCTCGTTGAACCAAGCGCGCCTCCGCGCTGTCCTCTGGATAACGTTACAATCAGCCATCTCCGCACAGTTCTCTCAATAGCAACGGTCCCCTGCGCAGTCATGAAAGCAGTCCTCGCGCTTGCGCTGATATAACGCGCTTTGAAATCAATGCGCGCTTCATAGAGACACGCCCGCCAGTGAGCTCACCTCAGCCCTGGTTGGATAGCGAGGGCTCACCGGCTCCGCCCTTGACGGCTCTTTGACAGGGCCACGCCTCGTTCTTGGTGCTCCGCCCCCTTATTCTCCAAGCTTGACCGCGTGCGTAATGCCGTTTGGAGCGAGGCAGCGAACGCTGCTGGGCGAGCAGAGGCGTGTAACCCAATTTGGAGAGAGAGACTGGCAAAATGGACGGAATGGGGCCTATCTTATTTAATTAATGCAACGCAGATTCAACTATTGGGAACACAGCCTTATCTGAAACACATACTAAGGAAATAACTGACAGTCCTATGGTGTCCTACGTGTTGCATATGGCCTAACTATGTGTGCGACCTTTGACCTTTTAAATGATGGAATATTTACAGGAAGTGATTATTTATTTACAAAGTGAGGGGTTCTCAAAAACGCAACAATATATATATATGATATATTATATATAATATATATATATATATATATATATATATATATAATATATATATATATATATATATACATATATACATATATATATATATATATATATATATATATATATATATATACATATATACATATATATATATATATATATATATATATATATATATATATATATATATACATATATACATATATATATATATATATATATATATATATATATATATATATATATATATATATATATATATATATATATATATATATTGTTGCGGATATGGGATTTGGCCTCCATATCCGCTTGTAAATATTCCCCTATTTCCCCAATACTCCCCAACTATCCCCAATCCCCCATTCCCTAGTCCCATTGTCTGTAAACAACACTCTGTAGAACCGACCTTCCCCTTTTTCCCCCATTAAATGTCGTGCCCAGGTTCACCGCATCTCGCGTAGACAACTATAGGACCTCTTGCTAGTTATTCTTAGTCTATGTCAGTTAAGGACTCGTTTCCATTAATTCTGACTCTTCGTTGCACCAGAATGTGATTGTATGGCACCAGTAGTGAGTTTAGGACCTCCCAATACCTCCCCACAACCTCATCTCCGCATCCTCCCATCATCTCATGGAACAACAACAACTACAACCACAGCGGGGGCGGCGCGGCCGCGGTGCGGGGAGTGGGCGTCCTCACTCCGGCTCGGTTAGCCGCCATGACCCATGTGCTCCAGGTTACCTCCAGGTTACGGGGTTACCACGAAGGGGCTGGCTGTCAGCTCCTCGTCAAGGGTGGAGCCCGGTAACCCCCCGCACCCAATGAGAAGCAACGGGCCGATTCCATCTGGGGCGGAGCTAACGAGCCGAGGGCGTGTCACTCCCCGCCGGATATACGCAGCGACTGACCGGACGTGACGTGAGATGCGCCCCGAGCTTGAAGAAGAACCAGTCGCGACCTCCGAGCGCTGAGAGACCTCCCTGCATCTTTCGGACCGTGTGGATCCTGTCCCTGAGCCAAAAGTGCACCTTGTGCTGTCCACCGACTACCTGCCCTTCCTTGCCATCAATCCCGGTGTGAGTCAGTCTTGTCCCGTTTATCTGTCGTCTGTCGGGGCTACTATAAGACCGTATTTAAGTGCCTACCTTTCTATGCTGTCTCTCTTGTCCTTGTAATCTAACGTTCCGAACTATTATAACCTCCTCCGGAGGTCTTGAGAACTGTACCCCTGGTGTCGTGTCATTTTAACCCAGCCGCTGTGTCCTTTCCTCAATTGATTTAGCGTAGCGCGACTCGGCCAACGTTCGAGTATAATCGGGTAAACTGTGCAGACGCGGTCATACCAAACCGCTCGGTAAACCAACATCCACAACCGCGTCTGTAACATTTGGTGTCAGGAGTTGGATTCGGACCTGGGACTAAATTCAGTTAGGCCCAAATTTTGGAACACCAATTGTACCATTAGGGTAACATTTTGGTGTCGGGAAGTGGAATTCGATCCGGAGCGCGTTTCCCGCGCTCGAAATTATAACGGCGAAATTTGATTGTGTTTTACAACAAAAATAAAAACCCGAATTTTGAAAGTCGCGCTATGGCAGACCAAGACGGCTGGGTTCCGGTGGGGGAGAGTGAGGCAGGGTCGATCCAGGACCAAAATGAGGGACAAGAGGAGAGCGAAGCAGTGAGGGTAGCAGATTCGCAAAATAGCGTCGTCACGCACGAGGGGCGGGCGCGCGAAATGGCGCCTCGCACATGGCCACGGCGACCGCGCCCGCGACCGTGGTAGCGCCGCCGATGGATTGGGGCCTATTCATGCTGCAAATGCGGGCCCTCATGGAAGAGAACAGGGGGCTGGGAGACTAAATTGGAGCAATGAGGGACGAAGCGAGGGCTGATAGTGAGCGAATAAGGGACGAAGCGAGGGCTGATAGTGAGCGATTAGAGGGCCAAATGGGAGCAATGAGGGACGAAGCGAGGGGTTCTGGTGAGGGGTTAGACAAGAAATTTGGGAAGTTAGACAATAATTTTGAGGAGTTAGACAAGAAATTTGGGAAGTTAGACAATAATTTTGAGGAGTTAGACAAGAAATTTGGGAAGTTAGACAATAATTTTGAGGGGTTAGACAACGGGATAAAAGAGGTGAGAAATGGGTTAATGGGGGTAGAAAACAGAATGGCCGCTCAAGAGAATCAAATGGAAGGGATGCAAAAGGGGTTAGAGGGGTTAGAAAACAGGATGGAAGGCAAATTGAGGGACATGAGGGACCAAGCGGAAAGGGAAGTTAAACAAATGGGGCAGCAGATAGAGGGGGTCAGAATGGGGGTAGAAACCAAACTGGATGCTCACAGGGAGGAAATGGAGCAGTTGAGGGTGGCATCTGGGCAGGAGATGCAAGTGATGGGAGAAGAGATCAGAAGAGGGGTGAGTGAGGAGGTCGGAGGAGTGCGCGAGGAGGTGAGGCACTGTAAGGAGCACATGGAGAAGGAGGTGAGAAAGGGGACTGTAAAATTACAAGGGGGCATAGAGGACCTGACGCAGGAGGTGGAACAGCTGACGGAGGGACAAAAAGGACTAACGGAGCAGGTTCAAAGGAACACTGCGGTATTAGGAGGGTTAAAGGCGACACAGAAAGAACTAAAAGATGACTTGATAGCGACGAAGAGGGAATGTCAGATGGTACGTGAGGGACTGACAACGAGGTTGGACGAGGTGGTAGAGGTAATGGAGACGAAGGACCGGCAGGTGAGGACGCACATGGAAACGGTCTAGAGGTAGCCTTGAGGAGACGCTTGACGGGACTTAAAAGAGGTGAAGCGAATTAGAAGAAGTGGAGAAGAAGGGTGAGCGAATTAGAAGAAGTGGAGAGGAAGGGTGAGGAAAGATAAAGCGACGAGAAGGTAAAAGAATTGGTCCAAAGTCTGTGTTTGGATCGTGATGATGTGCTCATTAACCGGATGAGGGATTCGCAGGTGATGGAGGAGAAGCGAAGAGGAAGAGGACCCGGTGTAAGTGGTGACCAATATGGTCGTGCGTATGATGCGCCAGGTGATTTAATGAGCTTGGGGGTCGAGATGGACCCGGGTGTTCGTGAGAGGCCGTTGGTGAAGTGTGCGACAGGTCTGGTGTGCGAAAAAGGAGGTGTGCGAGAAAGTCCGACTCTGGGGGGTGTGAGGAAAAAGTGCGTGCCAAGGAGTGAGGGTGCTGGCGAGAGTGAGTCGGTCGTAGCGCGTGTGCGAGGGAGCACATGGAAGCGCGGTGTGGTGAGTGTTACAGAGGGTGTGACGGGAGAGTGTGCGCAAGAGTGTGCGCGAGAAAGGTGTGTGACGGACAGGTGCATGGGGAAAGAGTGCGCTCTCAAAGGCAAGGAAGAATGCACGCCTGTGGTGAGTGTTACAGAGGGTGTGACGGGAGAGTGTGCGCAAGAGTGTGCGCGAGAAAGGTGTGTAACGGACAGGTGCATGAGGAAAGAGTGCGCTGTCGGGAGTAAGGGTGAGTGCGTTGTCAAGAGTGGAGGTGAGAGTAGTAAGAGTGACACGGAGCGTGAGTTGGTTGTGACAGGTGAGCGAGGATGTACACCTGGAATGGAAGGATGCACACCTGGAATGGTAGAGCGTGTGTGGGGATGCACACTTGAGTTGGTCGTGAGGCACGCGGTTGGGTGTGCGGGTGAGAGCACACCTGTGATGGTCACAGAGGAGGTGACCGAGGAAGGGGCGCGAAGAGGTGTGTTGGTGAGGTGTGCGACCGACGAATGTGTGCCAAAGTGTTCGGTGGTCAGGTGTGTGACCAAGGCTGTGCGTGGAATGAGTGTACCGAGGTGTGTAAGGAAAGGTACGAGGAGCATGGAAACGGCTGGATGTGTGAGCAAGGAACGGGCTGCGGGGTGTAAGCATGCAGGTGAGGCATCGAAGGTAACCGGGGTAGAGTTTAGAACGACTTTTAGCCGAATCGGGTCCTCGGTGCGTGCTGGGCCTCGCTTTGAACGGCCGCGTCCGTGCTCCACTAGGTGGAGCGGGCAGCTGGATAGGAAGGGTCGTCATGGCGACCACGTTTTGTTAAGACGTGCCGGCAGGTCGAGATCGGGACATTGGATGGCTCCACGCCGAGATGGTGCGTGGGATCTCGGCCCGGGTAAACCTCCTTCCCTGCACCGAATGCAGGACGTATCCAGCCGCTGGCACCAAACAACCCGCATTCATGGCTTGGCTTTACGAAGCCGGGCTTTGGACAGGAATTGGTGCACCGAGAGGCATTAGTGAGTAGACTGGATGATGAGGATAGTGTTTTGGCCCCAAAATTAGAGAAAAACAAAATTTGATGATTGGCAAAGGATTGGCAGTGATGATTGGCAGATGATGGGCAGTGATTGGCAAATTTTTAATTTGTTGCAATTTGATGTGCAAAATTGGTAGTGAGCGATGGGCCCGGTGGGTAAGGGTGGCATCCCTGCCACCCTTCCCATGGGGGGGCAAAGGAGCAATAGCTTATGGGGTGTATGGCAGTGAAAACTAGCCCGGGTGGGTTAGGATATTGATAGGGATCTAGCGAAGATGACATTAGGTGACGTTAAGGTTAGTTAGTGACTGATACCTGTAGGGGGGACGCAGGTAGTTTAGTGTGGATGATAATGACGTGGGAGCGCAATAGTTTAAAGGGGCGACTGGGAAGCGCGAGTTTCAGAGGGGAGTAGTTAGATGAGATGATGCCGTGTGTGTGAGAACTGGACAGGTGTGTGGAGCAGTGTATGAGTAGTGAGTGTTGTGGATCAGCGCGAATGCGCTTGGGGAGAGAAGGGTGCAGGCGGCACCAAGAATGAGAGCACAGGTGTGCAAGTACAGGTGTGTGGAGAGAGTTGGAGTAAGTGGTACGGAGTGGTGTGCATGGTGCGAAGGTGTGAATGGGGGAAGAGTGGACCCCCATCACGGATACCCGGGGCGGGTAGTGTAAGTGTTAGGTAGAGGGTACAGGTAAATTGTGGTTGGATATTGGCATCTGTGGTGCGGGTGACAGAATGGTATTGTGGATGGGTGCATTAGTGTTGTGGAAATGGCTGGGCGTGTAGCCTGTTAGTGTGTGTAGTTGGTTGGGCACTCCACCACTGTGAGGATGTCAGCCAGGTGAGGCCGCAGGTGGGCTCTGGGAGCCGTTAGTGTCAGTGGGTGCCTGAGGATCCCGGGTGTGGATCGGGCAGCCCTGTGCCAGAGAGGGCACCGAGTGGGGAGAGCGCCAGAGGGCCTTCCCCAGGTAGTTAGGTTAGGGTAAGGAGCAGGTAAGCTCGGAGGCAACTGCAGTGGTGGAGGTGTGCAGGTGGGTAGACCCGCTGGGAGAGGTACACGCCACAGCCCAGAAATTGTGCGAGGGCACCGGGAGATGAATCGGGGGAGTGAGACCCCAAATTGAAAAGCACCACAGTTTGGTCAATGGGAATTGGTTTTTAGAACCCATAGTGTAAGTTGGCCAATGGATTGGCAGGGAAAGACCCCGGGTAATGTAAAGTTGTTAAAGTCATTTAGGAAATAGTTAGGATTGATGAACCTGTCGCACCATACGCAGCCACTTACCTGTGGTGATGATGATGACTCCACACCTGTGTTTTCTTTGTTCTGTGTGCAGGAAATGAGAATTGCTGTTGGATTTGTGAGACGCATCACGACGTGGATGAGACATTGGGGTGATTCCATCTCTCCCTCCTTAGGAGGGACTGATGATGAATTGGTAATGGCAAATTTTGATGAGAGTTGAAAATGGCAAATTTGATTGGTTAGGAGGGAGAGAAGACGAATTTGGTTTATGGGAGGAACGGGGAAGACAGTAGGGACGTTTGTTGATTTGTAAAGTAGATGTTTATGGGTAGTGTTGTGTTTTGTGGATACAGTAAGGGGTAAGGGAGGGGCCATGTAGGTTACCTGGTGGGGGGGGGGGCGTACGGTAGGAACGTACCTGTCTCACCTGGTTCCCATGTGCCCCCAGTCTGCATCATCTTGTATTGCGTGCACTTTTGTGCCCTTACCACCTTACTCACTTGTTTTCTTCTTTTGTCTCCCACCTCCGAGGGTCTGGCTTTGGGGCAGAGAGAGAGGAGAGAGAGGTGCTGGCTCCGCAGTTGTGGGCCTGCACTTTCGCTGCTTGCTGCCTGGATCGATACACCATATGGACCGCAATTTTGGTGGCCACCCACAATGGACCGGTTCTTTTGCGGCCAAGCACCACCCGTGGATGGACCTATGGGGTCAACGTGGCACCTATGCCATACAGGTGAACCACTTTTAGTTGGCCCCCTGAAGGCCACAATACAGAAATGGACGCGGTTGGCGCCTTTCTTTATTTTTAAAGAAGCAAGAAGGCCAAGTGCACCACACGAAGAGCAAGAGACACCTGCAGGGTTAGGGGTTGTTGTTTTTATTTTAATGAACAATGGTGACTGCACCGATTGGTGCTGGGGTGGTGCTTTTGGTGCTTGGATGGGGTGCTCTGCACATTATTAAAGGCCGTAAGGCCACAGAGCACTCGTGGGTTGGTGTATCGATGCTGGCATGCGTGCTCTCTCTATGCATAACATCTGCATGTGTTCCTCCAAAAACAGGTCCTGGATCGTAGTGTAAATAGCAGCGTAGTCTTGTAAATAATGCTCCCTACCGGCTGTATGTTTAGTTTGCGAATTCTTTCCGCGATTCGGTTATCCTGTGGGTGTGTTTCTGTGAGGAGAAGGGTGCAACGTCGCAGGGGGACATATTTACTCATTTGTGAATATCTGTAAAACTGTCGCACTCAGGGTAGAGTTAATAGTAGAGGGAACTACATCTGAGTGCCACACTAAAATAGGTAAAAATTTATCGGGTCGGGACGCCCCGAGGGTAGAGAAGGGTGCAATGTTGCGGATATGGGATTTGGCCTCCATATCCGCTTGTAAATATTCCCCTATTTCCCCAATACTCCCCAACTATCCCCATTCCCCCATTCCCTAGTCCCATTGTCTGTAAACAACACTCTGTAGAACCGACCTTCCCCTTTTTCCCCCATTAAATGTCGTGCCCAGGTTCACCGCATCTCGCGTAGACAACTATAGGACCTCTTGCTAGTTATTCTTAGTCTATGTCAGTTAAGGACTCGTTTCCATTAATTCTGACTCTTCGTTGCACCAGAATGTGATTGTATGGCACCAGTAGTGAGTTTAGGACCTCCCAATACCTCCCCACAACCTCATCTCCGCATCCTCCCATCATCTCATGGAACAACAACAACTACAACCACAGCGGGGGCGGCACGGCCGCGGTGCGGGGAGTGGGCGTCCTCACTCCGGCTCGGTTAGCCGCCATGGCCCATGTGCTCCAGGTTACCTCCAGGTTACGGGGTTACCACGAAGGGGCTGGCTGTCAGCTCCTCGTCAAGGGCGGAGCCCGGTAACCCCCCCGCACCCAATGAGAAGCAACGGGCCGATTCCATCTGGGGCGGAGCTAACGAGCCGAGGGCGTGTCACTCCCCGCCGGATATACGCAGCGACTGACCGGACGTGACGTGAGATGCGCCCCGAGCTTGAAGAAGAACCAGTCGCGACCTCCGAGCGCTGAGAGACCTCCCTGCATCTTTCGGACCGTGTGGATCCTGTCCCTGAGCCAAGAGTGCACCTTGTGCTGTCCACCGACTACCTGCCCTTCCTTGCCATCAATCCCGGTGTGAGTCAGTCTTGTCCCGTTTATCTGTCGTCTGTCGGGGCTACTATAAGACCGTATTTAAGTGCCTACCTTTCTATGCTGTCTCTCTTGTCCTTGTAATCTAACGTTCCGAACTATTATAACCTCCTCCGGAGGTCTTGAGAACTGTACCCCTGGTGTCGTGTCATTTTAACCCAGCCGCTGTGTCCTTTCCTCAATTGATTTAGCGTAGCGCGACTCGGCCAACGTTCGAGTATAATCGGGTAAACTGTGCAGACGCGGTCATACCAAACCGCTCGGTAAACCAACATCCACAACCGCGTCTGTAACAATATATATATATATATATATATATATATATATATATATATATAATATATATATATATATATATATACATATATATATATATATATATATATATATATATATATATATATATATATACATATATATATATATATATATATACATATATATATATACATATATATATAAATATACATATATATATATATATATACATATATATATATACATATATATATATGTATGTATGTATGTATGTATGTATGTATGTATGTATGTATGTATATATATATATATATATATATATATATATATATATATATATATATATATATATATATATATATATATATATATTGTTGCGGATCTCGGATTACGGCGCTCCCCTTACCGAGGGGGGGATAAACCCCTCGTCTATTAAGCTGGCCGTCTCCGGTCCTAGAAATTATGACGTCACTCCCGGTCGGTCGTAGCCAGGCTACGACCTGGCTACTACCTGGCTACCAGTACGCAGGTATTTGGGACTTCATTGACTAATGACCCTGGCTACTACCGACCGGGAGTATAACCACCTCTAAAGGTGGTTATACTCCTGGTCGGTAGTAGCCAGGGTCATTAGTCAATGAAGTCCCAAATACCTGCGTACTAAGACCGGCCGTGTGCGAGGAGATAATTTCCACCCGAGCCGCAGCGTTAATGGATATGCCGAGCGAAGCGAGCTGCGACTCGGGCCGTTAACAATAGACTAACCCGATTCCGAGCGTTGGCCAAATCGTGCCACGTATATCAATGGAGAAATCACTAAAGCGACCGGATGAGAGGAAACCCAAAGAATAAGAAGGAAGAAAACAGGTTTATTAATTATGTACAAAACCAAAACCAAGGAAGAAACGAAAGGGAATGTGCAGTTGAAGAGGAAGAAGCAGTAATACAGGGCAGCCTTATACAGTCTTATATATCACTCCCAGGACAGAAGGAACACACTTACACGAATGGTGAATAGCAGGAAGAAAAGGGTCCAGGCGATGGGATCCAGTCCAGGCTCCGGGTCCGCCGCGAAGAATGGCAGGCAGCTGGCGTCGTTGGCATGCGACCGGACCTTATAGCTATGCGAAGGACTGGGATGCCGCATACATAATATGCGTGCCAACTCTCCCTCTCCCAACATTGCAATCAGACGTCTCCACGCAGTCTCTTCTCAATCACGTCACAATCATGGGTCCCCTGCGCCGTCTCTCCAAGCAGTCCTCCCGCTTGCGTTTATATAACGCGCTTCGAAAATCCATGCGCGCTTCATCGAGCCACACCTATCAGTGAGCTTACCTCAGCCCCGATTGGTCAGCGAGGGCTCACTGGCTCCACCCTCGACAGCTCGTGGGCGAGGCCACACCTCTTCCCGTGGCTCCGCCTCTTCTTTTCTCCAGCCGACCTCGTGTTCAACGGCGTTTGAATGCAGCGAACGCTGCTAATAAAATCACGTGAGAGCATTGAGAGGGACAAACCCCGTCTGTAGGTGCTACTGGCACTTTGGAGAGAGAGAGATTGGGGGTAATTGAAGGGGCCTAGGTTATTTGATTAATGCAACGCAGAATCAAACTATTGGGAACAGATCCTTACCTGAAACACATACTAATGAAATAACTAAAGAAGATCCTATGGTGTGCTACGTGTTGCTCGTGGCCTAACTAGGGTGCGACCTTTGACCTTTTACACATAAAAATGGGAATATTTACAGGGGAGTGTTTATAAGGGATTATTACAAATATTTACAAAGTGGAGGGTTCTAAAAACCCCAACACTGCACCCTCATTACCTCCAGGGCCGTCCCGGCCCGACAGAACTTTAACTTAGTGTGACACTCAGGTGTGGTAACCCTCTAATATTAACTTCAGCCTGAGTGCGACATTTTTAAAACAACTAAGTATGTCCCGCCTGCTGCGTTGCATTCTGTCTATCAGACTCACGCCCACAGAATAACCGAATCACGGAATTAATTCTCAAACTACACATTGACGGTGGGGAGCATTATTTACAAAGACACTGCTTGGTATTTCCGCGAACCCAGGAACTGTCTTTTGGGAAACAAAAATAAGATGTTTTGAAAAGAGGAAAGGCATACACTGCACTGCACCGATACCACCAGCACCAATAAGCATCAATATGCAAAAAGAGCACCAAAACACCACCATGCACAAAAAACACCATCCGGTGCACAGTCATACATTTCAAGTAATAATCAGCAGATGACGTCTTCTCTTCTCTGCTGGGCCGCTGGTTCTGGACGACTTCTTGCTTGCTGCCTAGTTGGTACTAAAAAGAAGGCACAAACCGTGTCCATTTCTTTAATTATGGCCAGCAGGGGCCAACTAAGGTGGTCCACCTGCATGGCTTAGGTGCCATCTTTACCGTAGTCCGCAAGCAAGATCTCCTGGCCACAATGGCCGGTCCCCAGCAGAGGTGCCAGGCCCCAAAATGTGGGGTCCATGAATGTGATGCTCGGCCACAGACCTGTGGTCCATATGGTGGTGCTCGGCCACAACAACGTGCGGTCCATAAGTGGGGTACCGGTCCAGGCAGGCAGCAGCGAGGGTGCGGGCACACAACTGCGGACACCTGCGCACTCCCCCCGGGCCCAAAAGAAACAAATCTGTGAGTGGGGGAAGGAGGACAAGCAAGCAGCGGGGCAAGATCGCAAGGGTACACAGAAAAACAAGGCAATGCAGAGTGAGGTGCGTTGGAGAGCGAGCGGAGAAAGCTCGTCCTTTACGTACGCTCCACCCCATCACCTAATCTACCCTTGCCCCTTACCCCGTATTTACACAATTTACAAATCCGTCGCTACGTCTTGTCTTCCCCATATCTCCCCTCTATACCAAATTCGTCATCAATCCCAATTTCTCATTAATACCTCTATTCTGAATTTACCATCAATCCCTCATAAGGAGGAAGAGATGGAACAATGAGCAATGTCACACCCACGTCATGATGCGTCTTACATACCAGACATTTGCACACACCGGTGGTATGGAGTCCTGTCACCTTAGTGAGTGGATGCAAATGGTGCGAAGAGACTTCAATCCTAACTAACTTCTAAATGACTTTAACACACTTTTACTCTATCCGGGGTCTTTCCCTGCCAAACCATTGGCCATCTTTACTCGACGTGGTTCTAAAAACCAATTCCCATTGAACATACTGTGGCGCTCACCAATTTGGGGTCTCACTCCCCCGATTATACTCCCTGTGCCCTCGCAGAATTTCAGGGCTGGGTCATGTGGTGCTCCCAGCAGGTCCGCTCACCTGCACACCTCCGCCACTGTAGTTGTCTCCCGAGCTTACCTGCTCCTTACCCTAACCTACCTGGGGAAGGCCCTCTGGCTCTCTCACCCCCTCGGTGCCCTCTCTGGCACTGGGCTACCCGGATCCGTCCTCCGGATCCTCGGGCCCCATTGAACTCTAACTCTACCTGGCTCCCAGAGCCTACCTGCAGCCTCACCTGGCCGACAGACTAACAGTGGCGGAGTGCCCATTTAACCATACGACATACGTACTAACAGGCCACACGCCCAGCCAATTTACTCACACTATTGCACCCCTCAAGCAGTACTCTGCTACTCTTGCACCACAGATGCCAATATCCAACCACAATTTACCTACTCCCTCTACCTACTTTTAAACTACCCTCCCCGGGTACTCGTGAAGGGGTCCATCCTTCCCCATCCACTCCTTTCGCACCAACCACTCCACGCCACGTATTCCACACTACTCACTCCACACCATTCATTCCGTACTCCATTCATTCCATGCCATCTATTCCATGCAACCATTCTCCATTCACCTGTATTGCACTTGCACACCTGGTGCCCACACACCTGGTGGCACTTGCACACTCCTTTCCTCCTGGACCATTCACTCATATCATGCCAATCATCATGCTCACCACAAATACATAGCATCATCTAAGCTGACTACTCCCTTCTGAAACTCGTGCTCCCCGTTTTCCCTTACACTATGCACTCCCTCGTCGTTATTATCCAACTAATCTCTCTACGTCCCCTCTACAGGTATAATGTCGCTACTTAAATCAACAGTTACCTATGGTCATTTCTAAACCCTAACATTAACCAAGCCCTCCCAGGCTAGGTTTTCACCGCCATACCCCATAAAACTATAGCTCCTTTGCCCCCGAAAGATGTGAGGGATGGAAGAGATACCACCCCCCGACACTGGGTATCAATTTCCAATCATCACTATTCCCAATTTCGAATCACGAGTAATTTCAAGCCGTTTCCCTATCAATTCCAAACAATAACACTATCGTCATCACAGTCTACTATATCTGAGCCTCCTCGGTACGTCCATGCATTTTCAAAGCTCGGCTTCCCAAAGCCGCGCGATGCATGCGGGTGGTCTGTCTCCTACAGGTTGGGTCCGTCCGGCATTCGGATTCAGGGGAGGAGGTTTCGTCGGGCCAAGGCTCCAAGCCCCATCCCGGCGCAAGGTCTTGCGCTGCCAAGCGCAATGGCCCAGCCTTGCACGGGTGGAGCGCCGCCACCACAAGGGGGCGCCGTTCCGACCCCTCCTACCTCCCCTCGAACCGGGCCAGTCGCTTTGCCTGGCAAAGTGCGGATTCGACCGTGCAGGGCGGGGCCCGGCCTGAATAGTGCACGACGCTCCGAGCAGGAGCGACGCGACACCGATCCCCGCCGGCTCCCGCAACACACAAAGAGCACCGCGCACCGAGTGCTCGCGTCGGCTATCTGTCAGCCTAAACGCTGTCCCGGTTAACGTCGATGCCTTACTCACATGCTCACATCCACACGCGACTCTTTCCATACTCACAAATTCTCGCGCGCCAACGCCTTTCGTACATCCCGCACATTCCTCTCGCGCATCCATTCTCCTCCTACACTCTGTTATCATGCACACCTCTGTTCCACACCTCTCCTCCGTTACGTCCTCCATAACACTCACCACGGGTGTGCACTCCTGCACATACCCACTCACGCGCTCCGATGTGCCCTCCCGCACATGCGCCACAACCAACTCAGGTGTGCGTTCTCGCACAATCTCTCCACCATCTCACTCTCCTTTTCACATTCACTCCTACTTCCACACTCTGCATCGCATTCATCACTCATACACTCTGACGTGCATTCGCTCTTGCACTCGGTAACACACTCACGCCTCGACACCATTCGCACACATGCACCGTTCACCTTCACACACCTTTTCCTCACACGCGCGCCATTTTCTCTCACACCACTCACAAGGGACCCTCCACAAACGCCCGGGTGCCGTCTCGATCCCAAGCGCGCGAAAATTCTTTTCACAGCAAACACTCTCCTGCAAAATCTCCCCGCACAATATACAGCCCGACTCACCTGGGCGCTTCTTCCCCCTCGCTCCAACACCACCTGCAAATCTTTATAAGGATTAAGCACGGCATCATGATGTGAATACAGACTTTGTGCATTATCCATCTCTCCCTTCAATTCATGGACTACCTCCGTCGTCTTTTCGATTTCAATTTCGACTATAATTTCTTTTTCCTCGACGGCCGCCGGCTCTAATAAAATTTTCTCTTCTACCTCGGCGGTCGCCGGCTTCCCCATACCCCGGGTCGCGATCTCTACCCCGGTCCACATGACTTTGCCTTGCTCCAGCTCGCTTCTCCCGCGCTCCTCGAGTCACGCTACCTCGTCGCGTACCCCAGCGACCTCTTCGCCCAACCTGCGGTTAACCTCCCTCTCACACTTTCTTGCTTCATATCAGGCTTGCCCCCTCGCCAACCCCTCATTAATTTCTTTGGCTTGGGCACTTATGCCCCCCAATCTGCTTCCAAATCCCTCCAATTTGCTTCCTAGCGCCCCAATTTTGCTTCCCAATTGCTCCCCCATTCTATCTTCCAAATTACTCAACCCGTCTCTCAATCCCCCAATTTGGTTCTCTAATATATTGCTGTTGCCCCTTACTTCTTCCCTCATTGCATCCATCTTACTCCCCGATTCTACCATATAGGCCCTCATTTGTATCATAAACAATTGGAAGTCCCCTGGCCCCGTGGGCTCGGCACTCGCCGCCACGTGCGAGGCGCCACCATTTTGTGCCGCCGCGACCACGTGCGAGGTGCCACCATTTTGCGCGCCTGCAACCCCCTCTACCACACCTTCATTATCCTCCTCTTCCATTTCTCCCACCTGTTCCCTGGGGTCCTGGGTCGATTCTACCTCCTCATTTACCTCTTCATTCTCCCCCACCAGCATCCGATCGCCTTGACTATCCATGGCACGACTCAATTTGGATGTTCAATACTAAATTTCGGCCGCTCGTAATTTTGACCAATTTTATTTAGATGGATTAAAAATTTGGTTCGGGTTCAATCCCACTCCCCGACACCAATTGTTGCAGCCAATAGCACAATTGGTGTCCAAAATTTGGTCTAAAAAATTTAGTCCCTGGTTCCAGATCCCAACTCCTGACTACCAATTGTTGCGGATCTCGGAATACGGCGCTCCCCTTACCGAGGGGGGGTTAATCCCCTCGTCTATTAAGCTGGCCGTCTCCGGTCCTAGAAATTATGATGTCACTCCCAGTCGGTAGTAGCCAGGGTCATTAGTCAATGAAGTCCCAAATACCTACGTATTAAGACCGGCCGTGAGCGAGGAGATAATTGCCACCCGAGCCGCAGCGTTAATGGATACGCCGAGCGAAGCGAGCTGCGACTCGGGCCGTTAACAAAAGACTAACCCGATTCCGAGCGTTGGCCAAATCTTGCTACGTATATCAATGGAGAAATCACTAAAGCGACCAGATGAGAGGAAACCCAAAGAATAAGAAGGAAGAACACAGGTTCATTAATTATGTACAAAACCAAAACCAAGGAAGAAACGAAAGGGAATGTGCAGTTGAAGAGGAAGAAGCAGTAACACAGGGCAGCCTTATACAGTCTTATATATCACTCCCAGGACAGAACGAACACACTTACACGAAAGGGGAATAGCAGGAAGAAAAGGGTCCAGGCGATGGGATCCGGTCCAGGCTCCGGGTCTGCCGCGAAGAATGGCAGGCAGCTGGCGTCGTTGGCGCACGACCGGACCTTATAGCTATGCGGGGGACTGGGATGCCGCGTACATAATATGCGTGCCAACTCTCCCTCTCCCAACGTTGCAATCAGATGTCTCCACGCAGTCTCTTCTCAATCATGTCACAATCACCGGTCCCCTGCGCAGTCTCTCCAAGCAGTCCTCCTGCTTGCGTTTATATAACGCGCTTCGAAAAGCCATGCGCGCTTCATCGAGCCACGCCTATCAGTGAGCTTACCTCAGCCCCGATTGGTCAGCGAGGGCTCACTGGCTCCACCCTCGACGGCTCGTGGGTGAGGCCACGCCTCTTCCCGTGGCTCCGCCTCTTCTTTCCTCGAGCCGACCTCGTGTTCAATGGCATTTGAATGCAGCAAACGCTGCTAATAAAATCACGTGAGAGCATTGAGAGGGACAAACCCTATCTGTAGGTGCTACTTGCACTTTGGAGAGAGAGAGATTGGGGGTAAATGAAGGGGCCTAGGTTATTTGATTCATGCAACGCAGAGTCAAACTATTGGGAACAGATCCTTACCTGAAACACATACTAATGAAATAACTAAAGAAGATCCTATGGTGTGCTACGTGTTGCTCGTGGCCTAACTATGGTGCGACCTTTGACCTTTTACACAAAAAATGGGAATATTTACAGGCGATTATTATTTATAAGGGATTATTACAAATATTTACAAAGTGGAGGGTTCTAAAAACCACAACAATATATATATCTATATATATATCTGTGCAGCGTCTGTCCTGTGTTGTCACTGAACTACTTTCTCAAACTTTTGTGAAATCGTACCAAACTTCTGGTATGCACATATCTCTCCTGTCGGTATGTCCTCAGTGTATTGTTTTTGAAAATTTTTCCTATTTTCTTTTATTGTTTTTTGGGGAATTTTTTGGGGAATTTTTTTTTTTCAACTTCAATTGTTCATAAAATGTGATATCACGTATATTACAAATACATTTGTGCAAAATAATTGTTTGAATTATGATTGGTTTAAACCATGACAAAACGGCAACTCGGGTGCAATCATTTATCTATACATCTACACATCTGGGCAGTGTCTGTGTTGTCACTTAACGACTCCCTCAAACTTTTATTTCCGTGGTTGTGAAGTGTTTTCAATAACATTGTGGTGGTTTTGAATCACGTGGTGGTGAGGTATTTTGAATTATGTGGTGGTGAGGTGTTTTTAAATGACGTGGTGGTGAGGTGTTTTTAAATCACATGGTGGTGAGGTGTTTTTAAATCACATGGTGGTGAGGTGTTTTGATTTACGTGGTGGTGAGGTATTTATAATTAAGTGGTGGTGAGGTGTTTTGAATTACGTGGTGGTGAGGTGTTTTGAATTACTTGGTGGTAAGGTGTTTTTAAATGACGTCGTGGTGAGGTGTTTTTAATTTCGTGGCTGTGAGGTGTTTTTTTTTACGTGTTTTATGGCTGTGAGGTGTTTTTAATTGTGTGGTGGTGAGGTGTTTTTATTACGTGTTTTATGGCTGTGAGGTGTTTTTATTACGTGTTTTATGGCTGTGAGGTGTTTTTATTACGTGTTTTATGGCTGTGAGGTGTTTTTAATTTCGTGGTGGTGAGGTGTTTTTATTACGTGTTTTATGGCTGTGAGGTGTTTTTATTACATGTTTTATGGCTGTGGGGTGTTTTTAATTTTGTGGTGGTGTGTTTTTATAACGTGTTTTATGGCTGTGAGGTGTTTTTAATTTCGTGGTGGTGAGGTGTTTTATTACGTGTTTTATGGCTGTGAGGTGTTTTTATTATGTGTTTTATGGCTGTGAGGTGGTTTTAATTTTGTGGTGGTGAGGTATTTTTATTACGTGTTTTATGGCTGTGAGGTGTTTTTAATTTCGTGGTGGTGAGGTGTTTTTATTACGTGTTTTATGGCTGTGAGGTGTTTTTATTACGTGTTTGATGGCTGTGAGGTGTTTTAAATTACTTGGTGGTGAGGTGTTTTGAATTACTTGGTGGTGAGGTGGTTTGAATTACGTGGTGGTGAGGTGTAATCGTCCCAAACTTCCAGTCTGCACCTACCCCTCCCCTATGTGTGTGCTGAGGGGTTCTTTCTTGAAAAAAAAACATTCAACCTCAATCTTCAACCGAAATTGCCTATAAAAATGTAATATCACAAACACAAGAAATACATTTGTGAAAGGTAATTGTTTGTATTATGATTGGTGGAAATCATGACAACACAGCAACTCAGGTACAGACATTAGCCTCAGCTAAAATAAGCCCATTCCTCAGTAACGATGCTTGGCGAGGCGAGCGCAGTGTATATATTGTTGCGGATTTGAGAATCCTTTGTGTGTAAATATGACCCCCTAGTAGTAATTCTTGTAAATACCTCCGTTTTGTGTGTAAAGGTCAAAGGTCATCCCCTTAGTTAATCCATCACATGCACATAGAAAATCATATACCCTTCTAAATAGTTATTTCCTCTTCTATGTTAGTTTAAGGCTCTGTTTCCCACTAGTTGACTCTGCATTGCACCAAATGACATGATAGTTCCCTTTTCAAGTTTCCCCCAATCATCTCTTCGAAGTGCCAGTGCATTGGGCGGTTTTCTTCACCCAAAAACTCCATTACGCACGCGGTCAGCTCGGAGAAGAAAGGCGTGTCTCCACCTCGTCATGAGAAGGAGGAGTGAGCCAGCCCCCGATCAACCAACCAAGGATGAGGGGTTTGGCCTGAGAGAGGCGGAGAGAGAGCGTTCGAGGAGGTTCGCGAAAGTTCCATGGGCGTGGTTATTTAACCCGTCGCCCGAAGCCTCCCACTGCAGTCCACCGGAGCCCAGTTGAGAGAGTTCAGTTGAGGAGGAGAGAGTGAGTTCTGGAGAGGAAAGCGAATGAGAATCGGCACGCCCTGCTCGCGATACCAACCAGCACTCTGAAGAACAACCAGTGTGGGCACGCGAACCTTGACGTGCCGCGGTCTTCGGATCTCCCTGTCGCCCGTTCTGTGAACCAGAGTGCGAGGAGTCGGAGCTGTCACCTCCAGCCCTGCCGTTTGCACGGACCTGAACCTTCTCATCCCTCCACCCATTCCTGCCGTTCCATCCTTTTGTGTACGTGAGTTTGTTTTGTGTGTCTTGTCCCTGGGGTATAAGTAAGCCTGTATAGATAAGTAGAATTGCACTGTGTCTGCTCCTTCTGTCATTATTTTCATTTCTTTCCTCCTCCTTGGTTTCTTTGGTTTTGTCCAATAATAGTTAGTAATAAATTCCTGTTCTTCCTTACTCTGCCTTCTTTCCTTCACATCCGATCGTCTTTGTGATTTCCCCATTGAATACCTGTGGCACGATTTGGCCAACGTTTAGGATCGGGTTTAGTATTGCTAATGGTTCAAGCCGCAGGCTGCTAATCCGCTCGGCAAAATAACATCTTGTCTGCGGTCTCGAACGAGGTTGCTCGCCTGCCTCGTGGAGGGAGCTGGGCAGCTTCAGGAGCGGAGACGGCCAGTGAAAATAGAAGGGGGATTGACCCCACCCCCCCCCCCCCCCCACTAAGGGGAGTGCCGTGCTCCGTTTCCGTAACAATATATATATATATATATATATATATATATATATATATATATATATATATATATATATATACAGTGGAACCTTGACTTACGAGTTTAATTCGTTCTGTGACCCAGCTCGTAACTCAATTTGCTCGTTTCTCAAATCAAATTTCCCCATTAAAATGCATTGAAATGCTATTAATCCGTTCCAGCCCGCCAAAAACCACACCAATTTTTTAAAAAATATACAATATATATAAAAATATCTCGCGCTTTATATTTCACCTGTATGCAGCATACAAGTTGGCAGGATGGCCTGGACTGGAGGTACGCACACTTGACTCTAAAGTCTAAACTGTCCAGCCTGGGTTTGAATCCCGACCCAGCTATAACCTGTCATGGGTGAATCACAGGCAGGGTGATTCATCAATGTGTGTACCGCTAAACTGGGCGCCCCGTTTGCGTCCCATTAGTTGTTGGATGTTAAGGATCTCACCGTGTTTTCCACAAAGAGAAGGCGAGCTATCGCCGGCACTCTGAACAAGTTGTGGCCTGGCATGCTCATCTCCTCTGCCGTTATATACGTCCTCCTCGGCATCTTTTTCCAGAAGAGCCCTGTCTCGTCACAGTTGAAGATTTGCTGGGGGATGTATCGTTCGGCTTCTATCAGTTCGGCAAAAGTTATAATAAAATCTTCAGCTGCCTTCACATCCGCCTCACCAAGTCGACAACACGCACACCTCGCTCATGTTTTTCGACGATTGCGTGTTTTATATCCAAGCACATCATCCTCTTCTTCTTCTCAGTACTGCCCTTGGCACTCAATTTCTTGGGACCCGTGGTTAAAACTAAGAAATTTTCCAAAATAACCAAAATGCGAAAACAAAACAGCAGCGATATACGGCAGAGATACTGTACTTGCACGGCAAGATAACCACGTGACCGGTACCCACCTGGTGGGGGGTGGCGTAAGCTCCAAAATAACCAAAATGCGAAAACAAAACAGCAGCGATATACGGCAGAGATACTTGCACGGCAAGATAACCACGTGACCGGAACCCACCTGGTGGGGGGTGGCGTAAGCTCCAAAATAAGCAAAATGCGAAAACAAAACAGCAGCGATATACGGCAGAGATACTTGCACGGCAAGATAACCACGTGACCGGAACCCACCTGGTGGGGGGTGGCGTAAGCTCCAAAATAAGCAAAATGCGAAAACAAAACAGCAGCGATATACGGCAGAGATACTTGCACGGCAAGATAACCACGTGACCGGAACCCACCTGGTGGGGGGTGGCGTAAGCTCCAAAATAACCAAAATGCGAAAACAAAACAGCAGCGATATACGGCAGAGATACTTGCACGGCAAGATAACCACGTGACCGGAACCCACCTGGTGGCGGGTGGCGTAAGCTCGTAACTCGGATCTCGGCTCGCATCTCAAAGCAATAAACCGCCCGAGCGACGGCTCGTATCTCGGAAAACTCGTAAGTTGGTGCACTCGTAAGTCAAGGTTCCACTGTATATATATATATATATATATATATATATATATATATATATATATATATATATATATATATATATATATATATATATATATATATATTGTTGCGGTTTTGAGTCTGTCAAGTGAGTCTAATAAAGGTTAAAGTCTGTCCCCCATAGTTAGTCACACAAGCAACATGTAGCCTCGCAATAGTATAGTTATGTCTTAGTATTTGTGAGCTTAGTTCCCTTCCAGTGTTAATTCTGCGTTGAGTAGGAGCCAGGAGGGTAGGCCCTACCTGCCACCGATTTCCCAGCCACCCTAGCCTCGATCCAGTTTGTTAAGCATTGGGTGATCATTGGCCGAGTTAACACGAGGTAGGCCTAGGAAGGATCGGGGCGGAGTCGAGGCGGGGCAGCAGAAGCGATGACGGTAAGCACGAGCCGCCAATCAGAGCTCAGAGGTGGTGGCGGCGGCGTGGCATCAGAGGGCGTGGTGAGAAGAGTCGGGTGAGTTCCAGAAGGTTCGAGGGGCGTAGCTATAAAACCCGCTGCGCAAAGCCCTCAACAGGACTCGCAGAGGAGAGAGGCAGATAAAGGACTTGCATCGGAGGGCGAAGAGGACTTGACTTGCTGCGAGGGAGAGAGAGATAACAGGACTCGCGTTGTCCTGCCTGATGAACTTGACCATTGCACGAGAACACGCGCGCTAACCAACACCAAGTGTATTGAAGAAGAGGGGTTGTTCGCTACATATACACAGGCGCAGCCAGGCGTGTTTATAACGAAATAGCGCTTTTCAGCCGCGCGAGTGAACGAGGCTGAGTAACCGCTAGCCGCGCTAAAGTCCGCCCTCTACCGTTCCGCCTGATCATCATCCCTTTGTTCGAGAGACACGCTACGAGTCCCTGCCTTCGCCTGCCACCATCTTCGCGGGACGTGCCGGGGGCTGTGGAGAGCTGGACAAGGACCATCCCTGGACGCATCGGGGAACACCTGCCCATCTGCAATCCCCTGTGTGAGTGTGTGAGACGGGCCCATTGTCCCAGGGATAAGAGTTAAGACTTTAAGGCTATTCTGTGTCTCTTCGTCCTTGAACTGTATATGCGTGTGGGAATAATTAAACCCTTGTTCTTTCTTTCTGATTCGATCGTTCCTGTGGTTTCCTCCATTGACTAAGCATGGCACGAATAGGATTGCCCCAATCGGGTTCCACTAGTTAAGACTGCGCGGGCCACGTGTACGCAATCCGCTCGGCGTACTAACATCATACGTGGTTCGTGCGAGGCTTGTTTCCTCGCTCCCAGGGCAGCGCGGGTACTTAGGTACGAGCGAGAAAGTAGTCCCGAAACCCTACTCCGCGTGTGTCTGGGAGGGACTTAAAGGGCCACAGACACAGAAAATCATGTTTGGTTTAATTAATAGATATTGCTTCACTTAACACTTAATCGTCCTTTTTTTTGAATAAATATCATTCGATTGGCCCCCGCCACACAAAAAACGGCGATTTGATTGCTCATGTGACTGGCTACGTCATCGAGGGAATTTTTGTTGCTGCTGGTAGTTTTTAGCTGGTAGTGGAGCCCCGCCCCTAAAATCGTGATGTTCATTCATGATGTCACCTGTGTGATGTAATCGAGGGAAAGGTTTCTCAGCACGCAATGATAACTGCCTGACCAAGAATCTTCTGATAGTCAAAATCATTATTAAAAACTACCAGCAGCAACAAAAATTCCCTCGATGATGTAGCCAGTCACATGAGCAATCAAATCGCCGTTTTTTGGGTGGCGGGGGCCAATCGAGTGATATTTATTCAAAAAAAAGGACGATTAAGTGTTAAGTGAAGCAATATCTATTAATTAAACCAAACATGACTTTCTGTGTCTGTGGCCATTTAATAAGTCTCGGTTCCGCCAGGCCCAGTAAAGACAAGGGGATTAATCCCACCTTGATAAGGGGAGAAGGCCGGCATGGAGCACCGTAACAATATATATGTCGAAATATGTGTGTGTGTGTGTGTGTGTGTGTGTGTGTGTGTGTGTATGTATGTGTATGTGTGTGTGTGTGTGTGTCTGTGAATAAGAGAGAGACAGAATTGTGTGGAACAGAAATTAAAAAACGAGATGTGTTTGTGTGTATTTGTATATGTGTGTGTGTGTGTGTGTGTGTGTGTGTGTGTGTGTGTGTGTGTGTGTGTGTGTGTGTGTGTGTATGTGTGTGTGGGTGTGCACGCACATGCATTCACATGTTATCAGAAGTAAATACATTCTGTAGATTACATCATTTGTGCATCTGATAAATTGGCAGTAACCATTTTGCGAAACTGAATGTGCAGGTGCGGCATCTAACTCAATAAGTCGAAATGTCACACACGTCCATGCCGTGGCATTCCCACGGGTGACTCCACTAGTATATATATATTTTCTCCGTAAATGATTCTGTCTGTCTGTCTTTCCGGGGGAGTGGCTACTCCCAGTCTGGGAGGGGCTTCAAAAACAAATATCCACCTTTTTGTTTACTCGCATAGCTTTGAGGCCTCTTTTGTTTGGCCAGCGGTGTCTTGCTCTCTCTCACAGTTTTATTTCAACTCTAGTTCGATATCTCATTTCATTTTTCACAGTCGCTAACATGGTTTTAGACTCGGGCGAAAAAAATACGGGAATAAAATTCGATGAAAGTTACCGTTTATAGAACAAAATGTATTTTCAAAGGCCTGTAACATAAAGGCCATTCATTGAGTCACCCTCACGATTTCATCTCGACTCAAATTCACCATCCAATTTCATTTTTATCAATGGTTTTAGACTCGGTTTCAGCAATAATTGAGAAAATAAACGCACACACAGGACTCGGGAAATTGCCGAGATATATTAAATAATTGCGGCTTTTCACGACCCGATATATCTTATACTGCCCAAGATGACACAGACGGGAAAATGGCAACATATTAAATAATCGCGGCTTTTTACGACTCAATATGTCTTACACCGCCCAAGATGACACAGACGGGAAAATGCCGAGATAAATTAAATAATCACGGCTTTTCACAACTCGATATATCTTACACCTCCCAAGATGACACAGACGGGAAAATGCCAAGATATCTATATATATCCGATGACACGGCTTTATCTGGACTCTAATTCACCATCACAGTCGCTTGGATGGTTCAAGTCTCAGGTCCAGCTAAAGTTGAGAAAATCAGCGACATGTATTCCACAGCCGTTTTGAATGTGTTGACTGTCATGTGGACACCGGGAAAGAGAGAAGGGAATGAGAGAAGCGAATGAGAGAGGGGAATGAGAGATGGGAATGAGCGAGGGAAAGGAGAGAGGGCAAGGAGAGAGGAGAATGAGTGGAGAGAACGTTCCCAGGACTTCGTTATTTATATTATTACTTAGTAAAAGTACAGGCGAGTGAATACTGAAGTACGGGATCGAACCGAAGTCAAATTATAGCCGGCGAAGCCGGTGTTGTGAATGAACGCGTACGTATTATGTTGAAAAGCCAGATTTTGCTGGATCCTTTGAGAATTTCCAAGCTTTGACGCACCAAATCGCCCCTTGGAGGCCGCCATCTTGCGGATGCGGAAGTATGCATAAGAAATTGCGAAAAAGTTCAATAGGAGTTTGTTTCACCCGTCTTTTTTTGATTCACAATCTTATGCACCTCTAATTTGTAATTAAAATACTTTAAGACCAACCTCGTTCCCCGGGCCCGCATGGGCCCTGGTTATCTTCAACGAAAATCATCACCAAACACCGGAACCAATGAGATTCGAGCATTTGAAAAAATATTTCAAAAACCAAATCGCTCCATGGAGGCCGCCATCTTGCGGATGCGGAAGTATGCATAAAAAATTGCGAAAAAGTTCTATAGGAGTTTGTTTCACCCGTCTTTTTTTGATTCACAATCTTAAGCACCTCTAATTTGTAATTAAAATACTTTAAGACCAACCTCGTTCCCCGGGCCCGCACGGGCCCTGGTTATCTTCAACGAAAATCGTCACCAAACACCGGAACCAATGAGATTCGAGCATTTGTCACGTTCTCTGGAAAATAAACTGGACTTTTTCTGTCTCACTGATACCTGGCAACAACCACTGGACTACTACACGCTCAACCTCACCACACCCAATGGATATTCTTACATCAATAAACCACGCTCGGAGGGCCGAGGTGGTGGAATTGCCGTTATTCACCGACAAGACATCAAGACCAACCTCATCTCCATCTCATCTGCTCCATCATTTGAACACCTGGCTTTTAAACTCTCTGGTCACACACAGTCAGTCATGGCTGTTGTCTACCGCCCTCCCAAACCACACCCATCATTCCTGTCTGACTTCTCCTACTTTCTGACCCAGCTATGTTCCCTCTCCCCCTCAATCCTCCTCCTTGGTGATTTCAATATCCACATGGACTCCACTGACTCCACGCTAACCACTGACTTCACTGATTTACTCACCTGCTTTAACCTCACTCAACATGTCAACTTTCCTACCCATAACCGTGGTCACATTTTGGACCTTGTCTGCTCTACTGGACTAATTTTGCACCATCTCTCTGGCTCCGACCTCACTCTCTCTGACCACCTAGCCATCACTCTGACCATCAACATCCCCACCCCAGCACCAAGGCATTATCGCACTATCAACTTCCGTAAGCTAAACGCTCTTTCACCTACCTCATTCTCATCGACCCTCTCTGAAAAAATGTCCACTTCTCCCTTCGTTGACCTCCACACCCCTTCTGACCTCACTGACTACTACAACCACACTCTCTCCTCCTGCCTTGACCAACTTGCGCCTATAAAAACCAAAACAGTTTCTTTCACCCATTCTGCTCCCTGGTTTACCCCTGAACTCCGCCTGATGAAAACTCGTGCTCGCCAACTTGAAAGACTCCGCAATAAAACAGGTCTCACAGTTCACTCCCAGGCCTACAAGGACCACATACAACACTATAAAGATGCCCTCTCCCGTGCCCGCTCCGCCTACTACTCTCAAATTATCCACTCTGGCTCCGGAAACCCAAAAGCACTCTTCTCTACAATAAACAAACTCCTCAGCCCCCTGAACACCACCACCCAGTCATTCACAATAGACAACTGCATCTCCTTCCTTTCATTCTTCCAACGCAAAATTGAAAACATCTACAACAGCTTGACCACCGCCGCACCCGCTCCCCCTCAAACCACCTGCCCCCCCCCCCTTATCCTGCCATCCCCTGTCTCAATTCTCCCCAGTCTCCCCTACTGACCTCTCTGAACTCCTCATCGGAATGAAAACTGCCACCTGCACTCTTGACCCCATCCCCTCCAGCTTTGTCAAGGCCTCCCTTCCTGCTCTCTCTCCACTTATCATTGCAACAATAAACTCCTCCCTGTCTACAGGCATCGTCCCACCATCCCTCAAAATTGCTGCTGTTACCCCCATTCTGAAAAAACCTGGACTAAACCCTGACACCCTAAATAACTTCAGACCCATCTCCAACCTACCCTTTCTGTCAAAGGTTTTGGAACGCGCTGTAGCCACTCAACTCAAACATCACCTCTCTGCCAATAACCTGTATGAAACATTCCAATCCGGATTCCGCTCCAACCACAGTACTGAAACTGCTCTCCTCAAAATCACCAACGACCTTCTCCTCTCCTCTGACGCTGGCAACCTCAACATTCTCATCCTCCTCGACCTCAGCGCCGCCTTTGACACCATCGATCACACCATCCTCCTCACCCGACTTGAAACCACCTTTAACATTACCGGCACTGCCCTCTCTTGGATTAAATCATACCTCTCTGACAGACGTCAGTTCATCTCCATCAATAACTGCAAATCCCCCACTGCTCCCCTCCCCCAAGGTGTCCCCCAAGGTTCAGTTCTTGGCCCCCTCCTCTTCATCCTTTACCTGTCCCCCCTCGGTCACTTAATCCGCCTTCATGGTCTCCAATTCCACTGCTTTGCTGATGACATCCAGCTTTTCATCTCCACCAAGTCCATCTCCACCGCCACCCACTCTATCCTGACAAACTGCATCACTGAAATAAAATCCTGGCTTCAAATCAACTTCCTCAAACTTAACTGTGATAAATCTGAAATAATCATCATTGGCCCAAAAACGCTCACCAAGTCCACCCATAACTTTGCCCTCAACATCGACGGTTTCCCAGTAGCCACCTCCCCTCACATCCGGAATCTTGGCATCATCTTTGACCAAACCCTCTCCTTCGACAAATACACTAAACAGATCACAAAGACAGCCTTCTTTCACCTGAAAAACATCGCCCGTCTCCGTCCATCCCTCTCCTCCGTGGCTGCAGAAACCCTCATCCACGCCTTCATCACTTCCCGTCTGGACTACTGCAATAGCCTCCTTTATGGTTCACCCTCAACAATCACCAATAAACTCCAATACATTCAGAACTCCGCTGCCCGTCTACTCACCCATTCCCGGACCCGTGACCACATCACCCCCGTCCTTTACAAGCTTCACTGGCTCCCCATCTCCCAGAGAATCCAGTACAAAATCCTCCTCTTGACCTACAAAGCCCTCCATAACCTGGCCCCATCCTACCTGGCTGACCTCCTCTCCAGACACACTCCCACCCGCAACCTCCGCTCTGCTGGTACCAACCTCCTGACCCCCCCCATCCGGACCAAATTTAGATCCTGGGGGGACAGGGCCTTCTCCATCGCTGCTCCCACCCTCTGGAACTCGCTACCTCACACCATCAGAGACTCCTCCTCACTCACCACATTCAAAACATCACTCAAGACCCACCTGTTCAACACTGCATTCAACATTTAACCCACAGCATCTAACCCCTGACTATCTCCTCTCCTTCTCCCTCCTTTGTGCTTTGAATATTTCCCTATTGATTCTACTTTTTTTGCAATTGTTTTTATGTTTTGCTATGCATTATGTTTTGCACTCTGTCAAAGCGTCTTTGGGCTTCCTGAAAAGCGCTATATAAAATAAATGCATTATTATTATTATTATTATTTGAAAAAATATTTCAAAAACCAAATCGCTCCATGGAGGCCGCCATCTTGCGGATGCGGAAGTATGCATAAAAAATTGCGAAAAAGTTCTATAGGAGTTTGTTTCACCCGTCTTTTTTTGATTCACAATCTTAAGCACCTCTAATTTGTAATTAAAATACTTTAAGACCAACCTCGTTCCCCGGGCCCGCACGGGCCCTGGTTATCTTCAACGAAAATCGTCACCAAACACCGGAACCAATGAGATTCGAGCATTTGAAAAAAAAAATTTTTGAACCTTATTACCGCATTTCGGAGGCTGAAAACGGCGTCAAATATTCTACAATAGACGAAGAATTATTTTTTAGAAATCTCGCGGCCGTAGGGGATAGTTTTTCACGGCCGGAAATATCCGAAGTTGAGACGGAATTCACCGAATTAATCAAGAAGGAAATTTTATAAATTTTAATCTCATCCAGAATGCAAATGGTGTCATTTTGAACGAGGTACGGTACCTACTACACCTACCTACTACCAACTACCTAACCTACTGATGCCATAGTGATGGGTAAAATAGTGGCAAGAGGCTTTGGCTGCGCCGGCTCATTGCGGCTTTGCAGTCGGGTACTAGTATATTGTAGCGGCTACTGCTCTGGTTTTCACAATCGCCTTGCACCTATCAAGGACGCGGAGCGATCACCATGCCGGGCTCGTCCAGGACGCCCGGGCAGGCTCGCCCTCAACTTGCCAGGCCGCAGCCAGGACGCTGGGCCACGCCCCCTCTCGCCTTTCCTGGGCAAACGCTCCGGGATAATATGTATATATATTGCTGCCCGATAAATGGGTATGGGCTTTTCAGAGTGCCTGAGTGTTTGGTTTGATTAAAGCAACTCGGATGAATTCCAGCTTTTTGTCGCGTCCATTCTTCCGATCGACGTGGGAGCCCCAGCTCCTTCAATATTTTCATATTCCTGGGGTGTATATACGGTACCGAGTTTGTTTAAAGCAAGTCAACTCTTCTCCAACCATGGAATTAAACAATACAGTACTTCAAAAATGTACATACTAATGTAAACTAACTATGGAATACAATATTTATTGATAACGTTTGGTTTTAATCTTTTTTTACTTTGTAAAGCGAAAAGTTTTCGATACTTTCAAGTTTAAAAATGAAGAAGAGTCATTGGTCCATTGGCCTACGATCGGCCTCTGATGTGCATTTTAAGACGGAATCAACACGGTTTAGATAATAAATTACTTTTTGAAGAAACAAAGGTACATTTGGATTACAACTCAAGCAAAGGAAACCAGGCAATGCCTGTTTCGTTCAGACCTATTTATACACCGCGCAAACAAGATGCGTTTCATAGCGAAAGGAAATACAATCGTGATTTCTTTAAAAAACGTTTTTTTTGTTTTCGCACGAGTTTTCAAGGCTGCATCGTGTTCACATCCAGGATTAATAAATAAACTCCATTTCACGTGTGCATGGACATGTAATTCACAGATGTAAAATAAATAAATAAACACAGACGGGAAATTGCCAAGATATTTTTTCGTTCTTATTTTATAAGCTATGTGCACGTACACTTTAAATAAGTTTTTTGAAATCTTTAATTTAAAATATGTAATTTTGTATGCTGTAACGAAAAGAGTAACTTTAGTTTTCACGGGACATAAAGGTGATATGTTATGGTCATATACACCGCCCATAGGACTTTTTTCCCATGGACTTTTCCATTTGAGCTGTATTCTTCATATAGTCGGAATGTTTCATTCTTTAGACGTAGTCACAATAAAAAGTTGCAATTAGGTACTCTGCACGTGGGGAGAGGGGCGGAGCATCGTTTATGTGTCGCCACTCGCGTTTGTAAATGCTATCTCCAAAATGAATAAAATAATGAGGGAACAGAACGAGACCGCCAATGAACGTTAACAGACTTGCACAGGATGCTGAGCAACAAAGACATTGGAAGGAAATGTGTGCTCAGCAAACATAGACAAGAGCAACTGTAATGAATCCGGATGAAGTGTTGGATAATATTGTTGAAGATCATCATTGCAGTGCGAGTCTGATGACGTCACCATGTGAGTACTGTTCTGCCAAACATTTCACTAATAGTCAGGTTCACGATGTTTTTTCGTTAAAATTTTTTGGAGATTAGCAAAACTATACATTTTTGGAATACTCAGAGCATGAGGAATCCAAAAATTAATGTTGGCATTTGCGTAGACACCGGCATGGCCGCCATTTTGGATTTTCAAAATGGCCGCCATAAAATACATAATTTGCGCTATCTCGGCTTCTAGTCAACCTAGAATCTTATTTAAATATGCTAATCCTATCTTTTATTGGTCAAGAAAACCATTGGTGGGATCATTAGATTTCTAATCCTAACACTTGCTTCACTTTTAGGACTTTCCAGATGTTAGTGATACAAAACATATTTCGCATATTCAGCATATTCCTGAACGGTATAGACCTAGTAGATCCTGTGTGTAGGACTTATAGTTCAATCTGATACTAACAAGACTGCTTTCTTGCTTTATAAACCCATCTATATAATAATACCGTAAGGACTCGACTTTGTTAACCCTTTTACGCCGCACCCAGTGACCCCATGCCCACAGCACTAATGCATTTTCCATCTACGAACCGCGCTCTTTGTTTATCACGTACAGCCACACTCGAAAAATCTGAATTCGCCGACTTTGGGACCCAAAAGCATCCGATTATCGGCCGATACGACGCCATCTTACGACACCATCGTATTGGCGTCTGCTGGGCGAAGGCGATGGTCAAATGGTCTTTATCGTCATTTTAATAAAGTTAAATGGAGTGACGTTTTGGAAACGTTTTTTGAAGTTTGAAGTTTTTTCGAATCGAAGTGAAGAAGTTTTTGAAGTTTTGATTTTGGAAACGTTAAATGGAGAAACAGTTTCACAGGAAGAGAATGCGATGCGATGAAGAAGAATCCATCTTTATTTTATTTTTTTGAACCACAAAAGATTGAAGCTCCACGAGGTCGAGAATGTGAAACTACGTGAATGTAATAAAATAACAAGTACAAAAAGTTTTAATTAAAACAAAAGCCGCGTTGATGTTACACAATGCCTAGATGCAGCTGTGCCTATAAGTATAACGTCGATGTTATAAGCACAGGACATTCCTATTGATTCGATTACTTGATGTTATTTTTGTGCAAAGTGAAAATATATATCGGCAATTTCCCGTGTGTGGCGACGAATTTTTAATATATCTCGGCATTTTCCCGTCTGTTATTTCAGGCGGTGTATGGCTAACCATGCCGCGATTTAAAATATATATATCTCGGCAATTTCCCGTGTGTGACGACACGTGAACGAAGCTATGCTCCTCTCTCCACATTATTGTGACGACGTATAAATTAAATATTTCATCGTGACGATTGTCATCAAATGGACGAATTTTTAATATATCTCGGCATTTTCCCGTCTGTTATTTCAGGCGGTGTATGACTGACCATGCCGCGATTTAAAAAATATATATCTCGGCAATTTCCCGTGTGTGGCGACACGTGAACGAAGCTATGCTCCTCTCTCCACATTATTGTGACGACGTATAAATTAAATATTTCATCGTGACGATTGTCATCAAATGGACGAATTTTTAATATATCTCGGCATTTTCCCGTCTGTTATTTCGGGCGGTGTATGACTGAGCATGCCGCGATTTAAACAAAATATATATATCTCGGCATTTTCCCGTCTCTTATTTCGGGCGGTGTATGACTGAGCATGCCGCGATTTAAACAAAATATATATATCTCGGCATTTTCCCGTCTTTTATTTCGGGCGGTGTATGACTGACCATGCCGCGATTTAAAAAAAAAATATGTCAATGGACTTGAAGTTACAGGCCTTTGAGAATTCATTTCGTTCTATAAAGGGCAACTTTCATCGCATTTTCTTCCCGTTTTTTTTCAACCGAGTCTAAAACTATGTTGGCGACTGTGAAAAATGAAATGATATATCGAATTTGATTTGAAAGAAAACTGTGTGAGAGGAAGACACCACGGGCCTACAAAACAGGCCTCAAAGCTATGCGAGTTAATAAAATGGTGGATATTTGTTTATATGAAGGCTCTCCCAGAATGGGTGGAGCTATGGTTCCCAGAATGGGTGGAGCTTTGAGGTTTTGTTTTCTCTGCAAGAACAACAACAAGAAGAAGAAGAAGAAGAAGAAGACGTGGTAACAACAACAGCAGAGTGCACTCTATGAGCAGCGTCTGCGACGCGACTAAAAATGTACATAAACGACACAGTTCTATGAAACAGTTTCACAGGAAGAGAATGCGATGCAATGCGATGAAGAAGAATCCATCTGTTCCGCCATTTAGTGCCGGTGTCATCGATGGCGGTGTACGCTAACCTCATCAGGTGGGTTTACCATAATTTCTTCCATATACATTATACTGTGATAACAACGAAGTGAAACCGATCAGCAGCCCATCAGTATCTGCTCTATTCACGGTGCTTAAGTTAATCCTTCAAATCATTTAAAAACAACCCAACGTTGACGAAGCATGGCATACGAGGCCCGTTCAAAAAGTTCACGGAATGACGTACTCTCAAAGGTCTGAGGCCAAAATGTTTGTTTTTTTCCCCCCTTACACAACGGAAACAACAACTGGATAGGTAGGGCCAAGGCCTACGCTTACGTTTCGCTCCTGCATCTGCCACCGTTCATGATTATCAAAGTAGGCTTTACCCTGTTCACGATAAGGTAGAAATCAGTGAGGTGTATACGAAGAGATAAAAGGATGGCATTGACTTCGAGACGGTACGTGATAGTTGGCTGCGGCTGGCTGATGCCACGTTTGTTTTTCTTCCTAAGTGCCATGGATGCTGATGGACATAATAAAGGTATCGGCTGATCTCTCATCGTAATATTACCCGATGGACATGAACTGTTTCTTTGTTTGTCATTTCCTGTGCAATAATGTCAAATTGATAAGTCAGACATCCTTTTCTATTGACAGCTGCGCTCCTTTTCAATGGCATCGTCTATTGATATGCATGTTCTTCTTTCATATAATTTTACACATGCACAATCAGTATTTCAACTCTTGCAGACATTGGAAAGGAAGTTGACTCACAGGCCAACTCTCTGGCTCAATCACAGGCCGACGCACAGGCGATGTAATTGTGAGTAGCATTTTTGCACAAGTGAAAATTGAAAATACACGTTTTTGGTATGTGGCTATGTTATTTAGTGTTTGTTTTGTCTCTAACAATATAAAATACAAAGTCAGGAGGTGACACTTTATACACAGTGTAAGTTGGATTCTACAAAGTGTCGCTTTTTCTTGATTTTGTTCACACAAATCCAACCCACACCATATAGTCTCATAAAAAATGGCCAGAGTGGTGCTATGCCGATTCCTTTTACGAATCCATTCATTTTTCAAAAGTATATCATAGCGTTGTCATTTAAGTAGATTGCAATAAATACGTTGTTCATATACGCACTCTTCATTCTCATCTTTCTTCCTAACTCTTACTCGGACAAGCAAATCCCCTATGCCATCCATATTGGTACACTCTATCCATACACCACATCCTCCCTTCCGTGGATGTTCCACGGGTTTCGGCTAGTCTATATAATAATACCGTAAGGACTCGACTTTGTTATCCCTTTTACGCCGCACCCAGTGACCCGATGCCCATGGCACTAATGCATTTTCCATCTACGAACCGCGCTCTTTGTTTATCACGTACAGCCATACTCGAAAAATCTGAATTCGCCGACTTTGGGACCCAAAAGCATCCGATTATCGGCCGATACAACGCCATCTTACGACACCATCGTATTGGCGTCTGCTGGGCGAAGGCGATGCGAGCCGTCCGCTGATTGGACAGTCGAGTGGTGTGATGGGTGGTGTGAACCAAATGGTCTTTTTATTCCCTTGAACATTTTAAATTAGGATATATAAGGAAACGTCTTTATCGTCATTTTAATAAAGTTAAATGGAGTGACGTTGCGATACTCGGGGTGCGTTGCATAAATCCCCGTAACTCAGAGAGGTGTAGCAGGTGGCGAGACGTAAGGAAGCTTTTTTATTCCCTTGAACATTTGAAATTAGGATATACAGTGAAACCTTGACTTACGAGTTTAATTCGTTCTGTGACCGAGCTCGTAACTCAATTTGCTCGTTTCTCAAATTAAATTTCCCCATTAAAATGCATTGAAATGCTATCAATCCGTTCCAGCCCGCCAAAAACCACACCAATTTTTTTTTAAATATACAGTATATATAAAAATATCTCGCGCTTTATATTTCACCTGTATGCAGCATACAAGTTGGCAGGATGGCCTGGACTGGAGGTACGCACACTTGACTCTAAACTGTCCAGCCTGGGTTTGAATCCCGACCCAGCTATAACCTGTCATGTCGGTGTTTCACAGGCAGGGTGATTCATCAATGTGTGTACCGCTAAACTGGGCGCCCCGTTTGCGTCCCATTAGTTGTTGGATGTTAAGGATCTCACCGTGTTTTCCACAAAGAGAAGGCGAGCTATCGCCGGCACTCTGAACAAGTTGTGGCCTGGCATGCTCTTCTCCTCTGCCGTTATATACGTCCTCCTCGGCATCTTTTTCCAGAAGAGCCCTGTCTCGTCACAGTTGAAGATTTGCTGGGGGATGTATCGTTCGGCTTCTATCAGTTTGGCAAAAGTTATAATAAAATCTTTATTTTGATTTTATAATTTTTGTTATAAGTTATACACGCAATCGTCACAGTTGAAGCTGCCGCTTTGAAATAATCGTAACGCCCTTGGCTGGCGTTATAGCCTTTATCGACTCCTTCTGCTTCAAAATCGTACATATCGTAGAAGTACTACGATCGTACTGCCTCGCCAAGTCGACAACACGCACACCTCGCTGATGTTTTTCGACGATTGCGTGTTTTATATCCAAGCACATCATCCTCTTCTTCTTCTCAGTACTGCCCTTGGCACTCAATTTCTTAGGACCCATGGTTAAAACTAAGAAATTTTCCAAAATAACCAAAATGCGAAAACAAAGCAGCAGCTATATACGGCAGAGATGCTTGCACGGCAAGATAACCACGTGACCGGAACCCACCTGGTGGCGGGTGGCGTAAGCTCCAAAATAACCAAAATGCGAAAACAAAGCAGCAGCGATATACGGCAGAGATGCTTACACGGCAAGAAAACCACGTGACTGGAACCCACCTGGTGGCGGGTGGCGTAAGCTCCAAAATAACCAAAATGTGAAAACAAAGCAGCAGCGATATACGGCAGAGATGCTTGCACGGCAAGATAACCACGTGACCGGAACCCACTTGGTGGCGGGTGGCGTAAGCTCGTAACTCAGATCTCGGCTCGCATCTCAAAGCAAAAAACCGCCCGAGCGACGGCTCGTATCTCGGAAAACTCGTAAGTTGGTGCACTCGTAAGTCAAGGTTTCACTGTATAAGGAAACGTCTTTATCGTCATTTTAATAAAGTTAAATGGAGTGACGTTGCGATACTCGGGGTGCGTTGCATAAATCCTCGTAACTCAGAGAGGTGTAGCAGGTGGTGAGACATAAGGAAGCTTAAAGATAACGAGCTGAAAACAGACGAACGTGGATGTTCCACGGGTTTCACGTCTTTATTGTCATTTTAATAAAGTTAAATGGAGTGACGTTGCGATCAGTGAGTTGTACTTGTATACGAAGAGATAAAAGGATGGCATTGACTTCGAGACGGTACGTGATAGTTGGCTGCGGCTGGCTGATGCTGCGTTTTTTTTCTAAGTGCCATGGATGCTGATGGACATAATAAAGGTATCGGCTGATCTCTCATCGTAATATTACCCGATGGAAATGAACTGTTTCTTTGTTTGTCATTTCCTGTGTAATAATGTCAAATTGATGTCAGACATCCTTTTCTATTGACAGCTGCTCTCCTTTTCGATGGCATCGTCTATTGATATGCATGTTCTTCTTTCATATAATTTTACACATTCACAATCAGTATTTCAATTCTTGCAGACATTGGAAAGGAAGTTGACTCACAGGCCAACTCTCTGGCTCAATCACAGGCCGACGCACAGGCGATGTAATTGTGAGTAGCATTTTTGCACAAGTGAAAATTGATCTTTCTTCCTAACTCTTACTCGGACAAGCAAATCCCCTATGCCATCCATAATGGTACACTCTATCCATACACCACATCCTCCCTTCCGTGGATGTTCCACGGGTTTCGGCTAGTCTATATAATAATAGCGTAAGGACTCGACTTTGTTATCCCTTTTACGCCGCACCCAGTGACCCGATGCCCACGGCACTAATGGATTTACGATCTATCAACCGCGCTCTTTGTTTATCACGTACAGCCATACTCGAAAAATCTGAATTAGCCGACGTTGGGGCCCAAAAGCATCCGATTAACTGCCGATACGACGCCATCTTACGACGCCATCGTATTGGCGTCTGCTGGGCGAAGGCGAAGCAAGCCGTCTGCTGATTGAACAGGCGAAGGCGAAAGCAAGCCGTCCACTGAGTGGACAATCCAGAGCATGCATTTGTGCCGGTGTTGGCGATCGTTGTTCATATATGCACTCTTCATTCTCATCTTTCTTCCTAACTCTTACTCGGACAAGCAAATCCCCTATGCCATCCATAATGGTACACTATATCCATACACCACATCCTCCCTTCCGTGGATGTTCCACGGGTTTCGGCTAGTCTATATAATAATAGCGTAAGGACTCGACTTTGTTATCCCTTTTACGCCGCACCCAGTGACCCGATGCCCACGGCACTAATGGATTTATGATCTACGAACCGCGCTCTTTGTTTATCGCGTCCAGCCATACTCAAAAAATCTGAATTAGACGACGTTGGGGCCCAAAAGCATCCGATTAACTGCCGATACGACGCCATCTTACGACGCCCTCGTATTGGCGTCTGCTGGGCGAAGGCGAAGCAAGCCGTCCGCTGATTGGACAGGCGAAGGCGAAAGCAAGCCGTCCACTGAGTGGACAATCCAGAGCATGCATTTGTGTCGGCGATCGTTGTTCATATACGCACTCTTCATTCTCATCTTTCTTCCTAACTCTTACTCGGACAAGCAAATCCCCTATGCCATCCATAATGGTACACTCTATCCATACACCACATCCTCCCTTCCGTGGATGTTCCACGGGTTTCGGCTAGTACCTACTAGTACCCGACTGCAAAGCCGCAATGAGCCGGCGAAGCCAAAGCCTCTTGCCACTATTTTACCCATCACCATGGCATCAGTAGGTTAGGTAGTTGGTAGTAGGTAGGTGTAGTAGGTACCGTCGGTGTAGTAGGTGTAGTAGGTTTCTTGCTTTCAAATATAAAGACAATGGTTTTCAATTACCTTTGTTTGTTGCTTTTCTATAATGCTGAGCACTATTTTGAGGCCTTTGTTGGATTCCTTGACCCAGAAAACATAGGATTAGCATATTTAATTAAGTTTCTAGGTTGACTAGAAGCCGAGATAGCGCAAAATATGTATTTTATGGTGGCCATTTTGAAAATCAAAAATGGCGGCCTTTGTGCAAAATGCAGGAGTCTGTGCAAATGCCAACATTGATTTTCGGATTCTCCATCTCTGATGCTTCCAAAAATGTACAGGTTTGCTAATCTCCCAAATTTTTGAACAAAATTATATTTGTTAACATCGTGAACCTGACCATAATGAATGAACAGGACAAGGGGGTGGTTTGCACTGTTTTGCTCCAAGGGAAAAGTTCAATTACCTGTAATATTTGCAATACCTGCTCGATTGGAACAACTGCCGGAGTGAAGGGGGGAGGGGGTGGAGACTGGGCAGGGGAGGGAAGAGGAGACTGGGGGAGGGGAGGTTGGAGGAGACTAGGGGGTAGGGGGGGGGGGAGAGGAGACTGGTGAGGGGGGGAGAGAGGAGACTGGGGGGGGGGGAGGAGACTGGGGCGGGGGGGGGGAGAGGAGACTGGGCGGGGGGGGGGGAGAGGAGACTGGGGGGGGGGGGGGAGAGGAGACTGGGGGAGGAGGAGAGGAGACTGGGGGAGGGGAAGAGGAGACTGAAGGGAAGGGGAAGAGGAGACTGGGGGAGGGGAAGAGGAGACTGGGGGAGGGGGAGAGGAGACTGGGAGAGGGGGAGAGGAGACTGAGGGGGAGGGAGAGAGTAGACTGGGGGAGGGGAGGTTAGACTGGGGGAGGGGGCGGGGGAGAGGAGTGAGGATGAATTGGAAAGGAATGAGGAGGATGAGTAAAGTGAACCACTCCCGTGTGTGTGTGTGTGTGTGACCCACTCCCCTGTGCAGTGGCATCACCAGGGTTGGTGTCACCCAGTGAGGTAACTCATGGTGTCATCCCCCCCCCCCCCCCCCCCCATTAGTCAGGTTCACTATGTTAACAAATATAATTTCATTCAAAATTTTGGGAGATTAGCAAACCTGTACATTTTTGGAATCATCAGAGCATGGAGAATCCCAAAATCAATGTTGGCATTTGCACAGACACAGATTTTGGATTTTCAAAATGGCCACCATAAAATACATATTTTGCGCTCTTCTAGTCAACCTAGAAACTTAATTAAATATGCTAATCCTATGTTTTCTGGGTCAAGAAATCCAATAAGGGCCTCAAAATAGTGCTCAGGATTATAGAAAAGCAACAAACAAAAGTAATTGAAAACCATTGTCTTTATATTTGTGATATAACTGTATTACATAATACATGATATTGCAAGTCCTTTGAAGTTATAGGTATGGGTTTATAAAGCAAGAAAGCAGCCTTGTTAGTATCAGATTGAACTATAAGTCCTATACACAGGATCTACTAGGTCTAGACCGTTCAGGAATATGCTTTTGCAGATCTTCATCACTGCCCTGAGTGTCATTTTCGCAAAGGTGTCTACGCAAATGCCAACATTAATTTTTGGATTCCTCATGCTCTGATTATTCCAAAAATGTATAGTTTTGCTAATCTCCAAAAATTTTGAACGAAAAAACATAGTGAACCTGACTATATGGACCTCCTCCTGTACCAGACCATACAGAATTCTTAGTAATGTTTTTTGTACTAATGTTACTTGTAAATCGTAATTCCCGTATATCACTGAATGTAATGGCAATAGTAGTGACATAAACAACTAGCAAAATTAAAATTACAACTTTAAATTACAATATCATACGCACAGCCTAAATGTATTTACATTTACATAGTTTCATGTGGTTAAAGTGAAAATTCGGTAAGAAAATAATAGAATTTGAAGTGAAAACGTTTAAGAACTACATCAAAATTATGTTGATTATAACGTTAAACTTTATTGTTACATGAGATACATTAATGGATTAGGTTTGCATAATCAATAACGGCCCAAATAATGTAGAACTTGTAGACAAATGCATTTGGAGATATACTCATAAATGAAATAACACCATAAAAATAAACAGGAACAAATACACAAGCATTTCAGCACTTGGTGAACATCTCGACTCATTCAGAACTTTCCTTTCCTGGCCTTCAAAGCTGCGAACTTGTGAATCACTTCATCGAAATCAATGCCTTTCAGCAACTCACTTTCAATTGATAATATCGCAAGATGGGAAAGCCTTGACACTGCAAAAATTTGGTTTCACCCCTCTGATAGTGTCACCCGGTGCGGTCCGCACCCCCCGCACCGCGCTAGTGATGCCAGTGCCCGTGTGTGTGTGTGTGTGTGTGTGTGTGTGTGTGTGTGTGTGTGTGTGTGTGTGTGTATGTGTGTGTGTGTGACCCACTCCCCCGTGTGTGTGTGTGACCCACCCCCCCATGTGTGTGTGTGACGCACTCCCCCGTGTGTGTGTGACCGACTCACACATACACGGGTTTGTAAATCACACACACACTCTGGTGCAGTGTGCGTGATGTGGGAGGGATGGGGTGGGGAGGGAGAGGATTTGAGCTCTCAAAGTCACATTTTACATGATATGTAATGACACATTCAAACTGTATTTCCCATGTGCACGCACATGTGTTCACATGTTATCAGAAGTAAATATATTGTGTAGATTACATCATTTGTGGATCTGATAAATTGCCAGCAACCATTTTGTAAAACTGAATGTGCAGCAACTGAATGAAGATGTCCAAATGTCACACACGTCCATGCCCGTGGGATTCCCATGGATGACCCCACTAGTATATATATTGTTGCGGATATGGGATTTGCATCCATCCATATCCGCTTGTAAATATTCCCCTATTTCCTCAATACTTCCCAACTATCCCCAATCCACCATTCCCTAGTCTCATTTTCTGTAAACAACACTCTGTAGACCCGACCTCCCCCTATTTCCCCCATTAAATGTCGTATCCAGGTTCACCGCATCTCATGTAAGACAACTATAGGACATCTTGCTAGTTATTCTTAGTCTATGTCAGTTAAGGACTCGTTTCCATTAATTCTGACCCTTCGTTGCACCAGAATGTGATTGTATGGCACCGTTAGGAAGTTTAGGACCTCCCAATACCTCCCCGCAGCTCTTCCTCATGGTTCAGCAACAACAACAACAACAACAGCAACGGCGGCGGCGTGCACAGGGAGTGCGCGTCCTCACTCCGGCTTGGTTGGTAGGGGGTGTTGGGAGGGCATGAGGCCTTCCCAACGAGCCGCCATCGAACATGTGCTCGACGGGGTTACCAAATAGGGGCTCCCTGTCAGCTGCTCGTCAAGGGTGGAGCCCGGTAACCCCCGCACCCAATGGAAGCGGCGGACCGGCCCCAGTGGGGCGGAGCCAACCAGCCGAGGGCGTGTCACTCCCCGCTGAGCATGCACAGGGAGAGGGAGGTGACGTCAGATGCGCGCTGAGCTTGGAGCAAGCAAGACGTACCCTCCGAGCGCTGTGAGGCCTCCCCGCATCTCTGGACTGGACCGTGCTTTATCCTGTCCCCGAGCCAAGGTGCACCTTGTGCTATCGACTACCTGTCCCTTCCTGCATTCAATCCCTGTGTAAGTCAGCCTTGTTCCGTTTGTCTGTGGTCTGTCTGGGATAGATAAGACTGTAATTAAGTGCCCATCGCTTCTGTGTCTTTTACCTCACTCTGCCGTGTAATCTACCCCCTTTTCTCCACCACTGTAATTATACCCTCCTCCGGAGGTCTTGAGAACTGTACCCCTTGCGTCGTTTCATCTATCCCAGTCGTTGTGTCCTTTCCATCATTGATTTAGCATAGCGCGATTTGGTCAACGTCTGGGTGGAATCGGGGTCTAGTCGGGGAATAACTGTTCGGTCGCGGTCATACCAACCGCTCGGTCAAAATAACATCTAAACCGCGTCCGTAACAATTGGTGTCGAGGAGTGAGATTCGAGGCCCGAACCAAATTTTAAAAAAACATCTAGAAAAAAATTTGGTCAAAATTATAAAGTCACCGAAATTTGATTTTGTTTTACAAAAAAAACCCGAATTTTGAAAGTCGCGCTATGGCAGATCAAGACGGCTGGGTTCCGGTAGAGGAGAGTGAGGCAGGGTCGATCCAGGACCAAATTGAGGGACATGAGGAGAGCGAAGCAGTGAGGGCGGCAGGTTCGCAAAATGGCGTCCTCGCGCACGAGGTTACGGGCGCGCAAAATGGCGCCTCGCAGATGGCTACGGCGGCCGCGCCCGCTGCACAAGTGGGAGGGATTGACATGCAGGCCCTCATTGCGCAGCTACAGGCAGCTGTACAGATGAGTATGGGGAGCCAAATTGAGCGACTGGGTGAGCGATTGGAGGGCCAAATGGGGGTAATGAGGGACGAAGCGAGGGATACCGGTGAGGGATTAGACAATAAATTTGGGGGATTAGACAAGAAATTTGAGGGGTTAGACAATGGGATAGAAGGGGTGAAACATGGGTTAATGGGGGTAGAAAACAGAATGGCCGTTCAAGAGAATCAAATGGAAGGGATGAAAAAGGGGTTAGAGATTTAGAAACTAGTATGGAAGGCAAATTGAGGGACATGAGGGACCAAGCGGAAAGGGAAGTTAAACAAATGGGGCAGCAGATAGAGGGGGTCAGAATGGCGGTAGAAACTAAATTGGATGCTCACAGGGAGGAAATGGAGCAGATGAGGGTGGCATCTGGGCAGGAGATGCAAGTGATGGGAGAAGAGATCAGAAGAGGTGTGAGTGAGGAGGTCAGAGGAGTGCGCGAGGAGGTGAGGCACTGTAAGGAGCGCATGGAGAAGGAGGTGAGAAAGGGGACTGTAAAATTGCAAGGTGGTATAGAGGAGTTGACGCTGGGAGTAGAACAACTGACAGTGGGACAAAAGGAGTTGGGGGATCAGGTAAAGAAGAACACAGCGGTAATAGAGGGTTTAAAATCGACACAGAAGGAGATGAAAAAGGACGTAGGGGTAATTAAAAAAAGAGTGTCAGACGGTACATGAGGACCTGACGAGGAAAATGAACAAGGTGGTAGAGGTGATGGAGGTTAAAGAGCGGGAGGTGCGGGAGCACATAGGAAAAAATAAGGTGGAGTTAGAGGAAGAACTTAAGGGGGCGCACGAGGAGATGAAGGAGGTGAAGCAGAAATTAGACGAAGTGGAAGAAGGGGTGAGCGAAATTAAGAAGCGACGGAGAGAGGATAAGAAAGAGATCAAAGAGGAAGCGAAAGAATTGGTCCAAAGTCTGTGTTCGGATCGTGATGATGGGCTCATTAACCGGATGAGGGACTCGCAGGTGATGGAGGAGAAGCGAAGAGAAAGAGGACCCGGTGTAAGTGGTGACCAATATGGTCGTGCGTATGATGCGCCAGGTGATTTAATAAGCTTGGGGGTCGAGATGGACCCGGTTGTTCATGAGAGGCCGTTGGTGAAGTGTACGACAGGTCTGGTGTGCGAAAAAGGAGGTGTGCGAGAAAGTCCGACTCTGGGGTGCATGGGGAAAGAGTGCGCTGTCAAAAGTAAGGAAGAGTGTACACCTGTGGTGAGTGTTACAGAGGGTGTAACGGGAGAGTGTGCGCGAGAAAGGTGTGTAACGGATGGGTGCATGAGGAAAGACTGCGCTGTCGAGAGTAAGGGTGAGTGCGCTGTCAAGAGTGGAGGTGAGAGTAGTAAGAGTGACACAGAGCGTGAGTTGGTTGTGACAGGTGAGAAAGGAAGCACACCTGGAATGGTAGAGCGTGTGTGGGAATGCACGCTGGAATTGGTAGTGAGGCACGTGGTTGGGTGTGCGAGTGAGAGCACACCTGTGATTGTCACAGAGGAGGTGACCGAGGAAGGGGCGCGAAGAGGTGTGTTGGTGAGGTGTGCGAACAACGAATGTGTGCCAAAGTGTTCGGTGGTCAGGTGTGTGACCAAGTCTGTGAGCGGAATGAGTGTACCGAGGTGTGTAAGAGAAGGTGCAATGACGAGGAGCATGGGAACAGCTGGAGGTATGAGCAAGAAAGGGGTAGCGTATGCGTGTAAGCATGCAGGTGAGGCATCGACGGTAACCGGGTTAGCGGTTAGAGCGACTTTTAGCCGAATCGGGCCCTCGGTGCGTGCCGGGCTTTGCGTGCCGCGAGAACCAGCGGGGATCCGAGCCACGGCGGGTTCGAAAGGACCGCCGTACGCGATCCACGCTGGGCCTCACTTGGAACGGCCGCGTCCGTGCTCAACTAGGCGGAGCGGGCAGCTCGATAGGAAGGGTCGTCATGGCGACCACTTTTTGTTGAGGCATTCCGGCAGGTCGAGATCGGGCCATGGGATGGCTCCGTGCCGAGATGGTGCGTGGGACCTCGGCCCGGGTAAACCTCCTTCCCTGCACCGAATGCGGGACGTATCCAGCCGCTGGCACCAAACAACCCGCATTCATGGCTTGGCTGTACGAAGCCGAGCTTTAGAAGTGAATTGGCGCACCGAGAGGCATTAGTAAGTAGACTGTAATGACGAGGATAGTGTTTTGGCCCCGAAATTAGAAAAACAAAATTTGATGATTGGCAAAGGATTGGCAGTAATGATTGGCAGATGATGGGTAGTGATTGGCAAATTTTTGATTTGTTGAAATTTGATGTGCAAAATTGGTAGTGGGACCTCCCCGATGTGGTGGGATGGCAACTCTGTCATCCCTCACCAACGGGGGGCAAAGGAGCACTAGTTTATGGGGTGTATGGCAGTGAAAACTAGCCCGGGTGGGTTAGGATATTGTGTGTAGGGCCCTAGAAGAGGACATTAGGTGACGTTAAGATTAGTTAGTGACAATGATACCTGTAGTGGGGACGCAGGTAGATTAGTGTGGATGATAATGACGAGGGAGCGCAATAGTTTAAAGGGACGACTGGGAAGCGCAAGTTTCAGAGGGGAGTAGTTAGATGAGATGATGCTGTGTGAGAACTGGACAGGTGTGTGGAGCAGTGTATGAGTAGTGAGTGTTGTGGATCAGCGCGAATGCGCTTGGGGGAGAGAAGGGTGCAGGCGGCACCAAGTATGAGAGCACAGGTGTGCAAGTGCAGGTGTGTGGAATATATGGAGCAGAGAATGAGTGGTGTGGAGAGAGTTGGAGTAAGTGGTACGGAGTGGTGTGCATGGTGCGAAGGTGTGGATGGGGGAAGAGTGGACCCCTTTTCACGAGTACCCGGGGAGGGTAGTTTAAAGAATAGTTAGAAGGTATAGGTAAATTGTGGTTGGATATTGGCATTTGTGGTGCGGTTGCAGAATGGTATTGTGGGAATGCGGTCCATTGTGGGTGCATTGTGGGTGCATTGGTGTGGTGAAATTGGCTGGTCGTGTGGCCTGTTAGTATGAGTGTGAATGGTTGGGCACTCCACCACTGTTAGATGTCGGCCAGGTGAGGCCGCAGGTGGGCTCTGGGAGCCGTTAGTGTCAGTGGGTGCCTGAGGATCCCGGGTGTGGATCGGGCAGCCCGTGCCAGAGAGGGCACTGAGGGGGTGAGAGTGCGAGAGGGCCTTCCCCAGTTAGTTAGGTTAGGGTGAGGAGCAGGTGAGCTCAGTAGGCAACAACAGTGGTGCATTGGTGTGGTGAAATTGGCTGGTCGTGTGGCCTGTTAGTATGAGTGTGAATGGTTGGGCACTCCGCCACTGTTAGATGTCGGCCAGGTGAGGCCGCAGGTGGGCTCTGTGAGCCGTTAGTGTCAGTGGGTGCCTGAGGATCCCGGGTGTGGATCGGGCAGCCCGTGCCAGAGAGGGCACTGAGGGGTGAGAGTGCGAGAGGGCCTTCCCCAGTTAGTTAGGTTAGGGTGAGGAGCAGGTGAGCTCAGTAGGCAACAACAGTGGTGGAGTGTGCAGGTGGGCGGACCAGCTGGGAGCGTCACACGACCCAGCCACCGAAATTGTGCGGGGGCACCGAGTGTTGAATCGGGGGAGTGAGACCCCGAATTGAGAAGCACCACAGTTTGGGCAATGGGAATTGGTTTTTAGAACCCATAGTGTAAGTTGGCCAATGGATTGGCAGGGAAAGACCCCGGGTAATGTAAAGTTGTTAGTCATTTAGGAAATAGTTAGGATTGATGAACCTGTCGCACCATACGCAGCCACTTACGTGAGGTGGTGATGATGACTCCACACCTGTGTTCCTTTGTTCTGTGTTGCAGGAAAGGAGAATTGCTGTGTGGATTTGTGAGACGCATCACGACGTGGATGAGACATTGGGGTGATTCCATCTCTCCCTCCTTAGGAGGGACTGATGATGAATTGGTGATGGCAAATTTTGATGTTGAGTTGGAGATGGCAGATTTTGATGAGAGTTGGAAATGGCAAATTTGATTGGTTAGGAGGGAGAGAAGACGAATTTGGTTTATGGGAGGAACGGGGAAGACAGTAGGGACGTTTGTTGATGTGTAAAGTAGATGTTTATGGGTAGTGTTGTGTTTTGTGGATACAGTAAGGGGTAAGGGAGGGGCAATGTAGGTTACCTGGTGGGGGGGGGGGGGGCGTACGGTAGGAACGTACCTGTCTCACCTGGTTCCCATGTGCCCCCAGTGTGCATTACCTTGAATTGCGTGCACTTTTGCGCCCTTACCACCTTACTCACTTGTCTTCTTTTGTCTCCCACCTCCGAGGATCTGGCTTTGGGGCAGAGAGAGAGGAGAGAGAGGTGCTGGCTCCGCAGTTGTGGGCCTGTACTTCCGCTGCTTGCTGCCTGGATCGATACAACATATGGACCGCAATTTTTGTGGCCGCCCACAATGGACCGCAGTTCTTTTGCGGTCAAGCACCACCCGTGGATGGACCTCTGGGTCAACGTGGCACCTATGCCATACAGGTGAACCACTTTTAGTTGGCCCCCTGACGGCCACAATTAAGAAATGGACGCGGTTGGCGCCTTTCTTTATTTCTAAAGAAGCCAGAAGGCCAAGTGCACTCCAAGAAGGCAAGACCAGCGGCAGAACATCGGCCGGCTGCGACACCACCGGTGACCATGGAAACTTAATTGTGCATTTTTATGAACACTTTATTGGTGCACCGGATGGTGCTGACTGTGCGTAATGGGGTGGTGCTTTTGGTGCTTGGACGGGGTGCTCTGCACAGTATTAAAGGCCGTAGGGCCACAGGGCACTCGTGGGTTGGTGTATCGATGCTGGCATGCGTGCTCTCCCTATGCATAACATCTGCATGTGTTCCTCAAAGAACAGGTCCTGGATCGTAGTGTAAATATCAGTGTTGTATAAATAAGGCTCCCTACCGGCTGTATGTTTAGTTTGAGGATGCTTTCCGCGATTCGGTTATCCTGTGGGTGTGTTTCTGTTAGGAGAAGGGTGCAACGTCGCAGGGGGACATATTTACTCATTTGTGAACATCTGTAAAACTGTCGCACTCAGGGTTGAGTTAATAGTAGAGGGAACTACATCTGAGTGCCACACTAAAGTAGGTAAAAATTTATCGGGTCGGGACGCCCCGAGGTAGAGAAGGGTGCAATGTTGCGGATATGGGATTTGCATCCATCCATATCCGCTTGTAAATATTCCCCTATTTCCTCAATACTTCCCAACTATCCCCAATCCCCCATTCCCTAGTCCCATTTTCTGTAAACAATACTCTGTAGACCCGACCTCCCCCTATTTCCCCCATTAAATGTCGCATCCAGGTTCACCGCATCTCATGTAAGACAACTATAGGACATCTTGCTAGTTATTCTTAGTCTATGTCAGTTAAGGACTCGTTTCCATTAATTCTGACCCTTCGTTGCACCAGAATGTGATTGTATGGCACCGTTAGGAAGTTTAGGACCTCCCAATACCTCCCCGCAGCTCTTCCTCACGGTTCAGCAACAACAACAACAACAGCAACGGTGGCGGCGTGCACAGGGAGTGCGCGTCCTCACTCCGGCTTGGTTGGTAGGGGGTGTTGGGAGGGCATGAGGCCTTCCCAACGAGCCGCCATCGAACATGTGCTTGACGGGGTTACCAAATAGGGGCTCCCTGTCAGCTCCTCGTCAAGGGCGGAGCCCGGTAACCCCCGCACCCAATGGAAGCGGCGGACTGGCCCCAGTGGGGCGGAGTCAACCAGCCGAGGGCGTGTCACTCCCCGCTGAGCATGCGCAGGGAGAGGGAGGTGAGGTCAGATGCGCGCTGAGCTTGGAGCAAGCAAGACGTACCCTCCGAGCGCTGTGAGGCCTCCCCGCATCTCTGGACTGGACCGTGCTTTATCCTGTCCCCGAGCCAAGGTGCACCTTGTGCTATCGACTACCTGTCCCTTCCTGCCATCAATCCCTGTGTAAGTCAGCCTTGTTCCGTTTGTCTGTGGTCTGTCTGGGATAGATAAGACTGTAATTAAGTGCCCATCTCTTCTGTGTCTTTTACCTCACTCTGCCGTGTAATCTACCCCTTTTTCTCCACCACTGTAATTATACCCTCCTCCGGAGGTCTTGAGAACTGTACCCCTTGCGTCGTTTCATCTATCCCAGTCGTTGTGTCCTTTCCATCATTGATTTAGCATAGCGCGATTTGGTCAACGTCTGGGTGGAATCGGGGTCTAGTCGGGGAATAACTGTTCGGTCGCGGTCATACCAACCGCTCGGTCAAAATAACATCTAAACCGTGTCCGTAACAATATATATATATATATATATATATATATATATATATATATATATATATATATATATATATATATATATATATATATATATATATATATGTATATATATAGATATATATATATATATATATATGTATATATATAGATATATATATATATATATATATATGTATATATATAGATATATATATATATATATATATATGTATATATATAGATATATATATATATATATATATATATATATATATATATATATGTATATATATAGATATATATATATATATATATATATATATATATATGTATATATATAGATATATATATATATATATATATATATATATATATATATATATATATATATATATATATATATATATATATATATATATATATATTGTTGTAGGTGACGGGTCGCGCCTCCCGGCACGGCCGTCCCACGGGTGCAACGTCGGCTGGTTCGACACAGATCTCGGGTTACGCGCCTCTATCGCGATACCAAATTACACCTGTGCCTTGCCAGTTGGGGAGACACCCGTCGCTACAGGTTGGGTTTGTCAGAGACCGAGCGAAGTCTGCCGCAACCTGTAGCCAGCTTGGTTTTAATTACAAATCGAGCGGATTGCTCTTCAATGCGACACAGATGAATGCAGTGCGGCAACTTCCATACGAATCAACCAGATTTAATGGGGGAACATTAGGGTACACAAAACAAGCAAGGCGTTCACGATAACATTATAATTCAACTATGAGTAATAACCCGCTCTTATCTAGGGAGCTACAATTAAGGGTTTCGCGGGGTGACCCTAACGAGATAAACCTTAGGCCTGGACAACATTCATACAAGACAGGGGGTACTTGGTGGTGTTGATGGACGAGAGGTGAAGATGTGAAAAGGGCGAATGCAGCTCGTAACAAGCCGATGTCGCCGGATTCGAAGGCCCCGCTTGGGCCTGCAGTCTGCCAAATGGCGGCCCGCCCTCTTATCGGCCACGCATCAAGCGTCGCGAAATGGCGGCCACCCGCTCTCCTTATCGGCCACGCGATCAGCACGATTGTCGAACTCCCTTCTTCCGAGAGAGAGAGAACTCCGTTAGTCTCACTCGCCTTGGTGGTTCTCGTTCTTCCGCCATCGATGCCCGGCGCTTTTCCGTTTCTCCCGCTCAACCACGCGCGGAGAGAGCTCTCCGGCGGGAACCCGCCGCGAAGGCCTGTCCACACGCCATCCGCGCATGCGTCTTTTTCCACCTCCTCCCTCGCCCGTGCTCAGCGACTACCTGGAAGCGCCGCTTCCGGTTTTTCGACGGCGCTTGTCGTTTTTCTAGCAAAATCGCGCTTTCTCACGTCAATCCATTGCCTCGATCATGGCATTGCAAACGAGGCCGGTCTTAATGGAACTTGCACCTTGTTTGATTGTCAAGATGTAATTAAAAGGGAACCGTCTCTTGTACACCACCAATGCACCACACAAAACAGCCTGCTACACCTTCCGACACAAAACTACCATCCCAGTACAGACGATCTATGGTAAACATACATCTAAGAGGGGACCTGAACTAATTCTATATTTAATAAACCACTAAGGGCCATTTCCGCAACAATATATATATATATATATATATAATATATATATATAGATTATATATATGTATATATATATGTATATATACACAAAGAATTAAGTTAAGCACCCCTACACAACGAATTAAGGTAAGCACCCCCTAATATATATTCTTTGTGTATATGTATACATTGGCATATATTCTAAGGTATGTGAGATCAAATAATGATTGGTATGACATTAGCAATTATCCATTGATGAAATGCAGATGAGTGCACTCGTAGGGTTGAGTTGGGTTGAGTAGTGATCCGATCACGTGGGTCCTACACACGTTATTGACGCAAAGATCGCTAGAGGTCTTCTCAGAACAATGACTGTACGTTAGAAAACATAAACGTCATCCACACTGTCCGTGATGGACCTATAGCTCCATACTTAAATTGAGGTGAAAATATGCCTAAAATTCCCAAAAATTTTCACCTTAAATTATTCAGAATAAAATAATGAAAACGGCATGATTGTTATGTTTTTATGTGACCATAATATCACTTCTCCAGAAAATATAGCAATATCATGGGTATATTACACTGTTTTGACGACAACAAACTTGTAATGTGCGAGGTTGTAAAAAAACGGGGGGGGTGCTTAACTTAATTCTTTGTGTATATATAGATATGTATATATATAGATATATATATATATATATGTATATATATATATATATATGTATATATATATATATATATGTATATATATATATATATAATATGTATATATATATATATATAAATATATATACAGTCATCCCTCGCTATATCGCGGTTCACTTTTCGCGGATTCGGTACATCGCGGTTTTTCTCGCTTGTATATGTAAAATTATATCGCGGATTTTTCGCTATATCGCGGGATTTTGCGGTATAAATGTATTTTTATATACTATTATTTTAAATATTTTTGTGGCCGGGGCTCTTGCCGGGGTGCCTAAACGCTCCCCGGCTAAAGTTCATCCTGAAAGCGCCCACATTGTGCGGACAAACCAAGTCAAGGGCCACGTGGTCAGGAGAACCTCGTCCCTTCCGGTCACACTGTGCCTATCGGCCGGCCTCGAAGACCGAAATTGTGACGGTGTCACCCCGGCAAGCAAGAGCCGGGGCTCTTGCTTGATATGGACGAAATGACGGGCAAGACACAAACTCGTCCGAGAAGATATTTATTCTCAAAACCAACTCGGGAACACTGAAAAGCCCATTTATCGGGCTGCATTATAAAGCACAACCAGAAACCGAAAGCCACGCCTCTCAAGCGTGGCGTGCTTCGGTGGTCACGTGACCAGCCACTCTCGCGCCGGGGATCCCCGCCGGTGACGTCACCGGCTGGAGCAAGGAGATTCTGATGCTGGTCTTGCTTGGGGAACCCATGGGTAGCTACAGTATCTTCAATGGTGAGTACCCATTAGAATTTTATATGTTGTTAAAATTACGTATGTTTAAGAGCGTAAAAAGTGTTTAAGAGTATAGGAAGTGTTTATAAGAGTATGGGAAAGGTTAATAAGAGTGTGGGGAGTTCATAATGCTTTAAAATATATATTAAAAAAAATAAAAAAATATGGTCGCTACTTCGCGGATTTTCGTTTATCGCGGGGGGTTCTGGAACGTAACCCCCGCGATAAACGAGGGTTCACTGTATATATATATATATATATATATATATATATATATATATATATATATATATATATATATATATATATACATATATATATATACATATATATATAGATACATATATATATATATAGATACATATATATATATATAGATACATATATATATATATATATATATATATATATATATATATATATATATATATATATATATATATATATATATATGACAAATTACATAAACAATACTTATATAGTGAAAGTAAAGCGTGGTGTTACGCGCGCTGCTTGTAAGCAAGGAGGAAGCGGACACCGCGGTAATTTGTAAGAGTCTTTATTCAAGAGCTCACTGTAACACTGAGCTGCTCAGGGCTGCGCGCCCCGTGTATATCGTGAGGCCACGCCTCTCTCCCGGGCGTGGCCCACCCCCACTTGGTGTGCGGGGTGATGTCACCACGTCAGTGCTTTCGTGTCCGCCACACGCGCCCCCCCAGAATCCCCGCGCACCTGAAGGGTCAGTTTGCGGGGCAAACGGATGACCCGGCCGAAGCGCCCCCTGGCGACTGGCGGCGTCTGGGATGCAGGGATGCCATCTGGGATGCCTCCGGCTGCCCCTGGGATGGGTGCAGGACCGGGGGGCGGCGGGGCTGGGCGGTGCCGGGGGGCCGCCCGCAGGGGGGCGGCCCCGACGCGGGGGTCGGGCCACTGGCAGTGGATGGTCCACGTCGAGGTGGGCCGGCTTGAGGCGGTCCACAGAAACGCGGTCAGGAGTACCGCTGATGTCCAGGGTGAAGTGCTTCACCCCGGTCTCCAGCACGCGGAAAGGCCCGGCGTACGTGGGCCGCAGTGGTGTCCGGTGGGCATCGTGGCAGACGAAGACGTACTCCGCCGTGCGAAGCTCCGGGGCGACGTGCGCCGGTGGGTGCCCGTGGCATGCCGTTGGCACTGGGGCGAACCTCTGGGCGGTCTCCTGCAGAGCGGAGCGCTGCTGTGCCGCGGACCATGGTGCCGTGGAGTCGGTGAGGAACTCGCCCGGCACCCGCAGCGGTTGCCCAAAGACCAACTCCGCCGTGGATGCGCGCAGGTCCTCCTTGGGCGCCGTCCGGAGGCCAAGCAGGACCCAGGGGAGCCTGTCGACCCAGCCACCGTCGCGGAGGGTGGCCCGGAGCGCGGCCTTCAATGAGCGGTGAAATCGCTCACATAGGCCGTTAGCCTGGGGGTGGTAGGCCGTGGTTCGGTGCAGCCGGACCCCGAGCCCCTGCGCGACCGCCCCCCAGAGCTCCGAGGTGAACTGGGGGCCGCGGTCGGACGAGATGTCTGAGGGGGCGCCGAACCGGGCGACCCAGGTGGCGATGAAAGCCTGCACGACGTCCGCCGCCATCGTCGACGCCAAGGGCACGGCCTCCGGCCACCGGGTGGTGCGGTCCACCATGGTGAGGACGTGGGTGAAACCCCGCGAGGGGGGCAGAGGTCCCACCAGGTCCACGTGGACGTGGTCAAACCGGCGTTTCGGCACCGTAAACGGGGCCAACGGGGCCTGGGTGTGCCGGTGCACCTTGGCGCGCTGGCACGCGAGGCACGTCCTGGCCCAGCCGCGGACGGCCTTCCGGAGGCCATGCCAGACGAATTTGTCAGCGATCAACCTTTGGGAGGCCCTCGCGCCCGGGTGGGACAGGCCGTGGATGGCGTCAAACACCTGGCGCTGCCAGCCCGCAGGCACGATGGGGCGAGGCCGCCTGAGGGAGACGTCGCACAAGAGGGCCGCGCCCGCTCCGTCGAATGGCACCTCGGTGACGCGGAGGCCCGTGACGGCGGTCCGCAAGGCCTGGACGTCGGGGTCAGCGGCCTGGTCCGCTGCCATCCGGGCATAGTCGATGCCGAGGTGGACTGCGTGGGCGACGGCCCGGGAAAGGCAATCCGCCACTGGGTTGTCCTTCCCCGCGACGTGCCGGATGTCCGTCGTGTACTCGGACACGGCCGAGAGGTGACGCTGCTGCCGGGCCGACCACGGCTCGGTGACCTTGCCCATCGCGAAGATCAGCGGCTTGTGGTCGACGAAGGCCGTGAACGCACGGCCCTCGAGCAGATGGCGGAAGTGCCTGACCGCCAAGTGAAGCCCGAGCAACTCGCGGTCGAAGGTACTGTAACGGCGTTCGGACGTGCGAAGCTGCCGGCTAAAGAACGCCAGTGGTTGCCAAGCTCCACGCACCCATTGCTCGTGCACCGCGCCCACCGCGTAGTCCGAGGCGTCGGTGGTGAGGGCGATCGGTGCATCGGGTGCCGGGTGCGCGAGCATTGTGGCGTTAGCCAAGGCGAGCTTCGCGCCCGTGACCGCCGCGTCCATCTGCTCCGTCCAGGTAACGTCACCTTTGCCCGGCTTACATCGGAGAGCTTCGTGCAGGGGGCGCAGGGGCTGGGCTGCAGGAACCGATGGTAAAAGTTCACCATGGCCAGGAACTCCTGCAGCCCCCTGATCGTGCGGGGGCGCGGTTACCCCTTCACCGCCTCCACCTTGGCCGGCAGGGGGACTGCTCCGTGCCTGGTGACGCGGTGCCCCAGACAATCGATTTCGGCGACGCCAAACCGGCACTTTGCGGGGTTCACAATCAGGCCATGCTGGCCCAGGCGTTCGAATAGCGTGCAGAGGTGGTGTAGGTGCTCTTCGCGGGACGCGCTGGCGACGAGGATATCGTCCAGGTAGACGTATACAAAATCCAAGTCGCGCAGGACGCTGTCCATCAGCCGCTGGAACGCCTGAGCCGCATTCTTCAGACCGAAGGGCATCCGCAGGAATTCAAAGAGTCCGAACGGCGTGATGACCGCCGTCTTCGGGACGTCCTCCGGCCTGACGGGGACCTGATGGTAGCCGCGTATGAGGTCCACCTTCGAGAAGAAGGACATGCCCGCCAAACGGGCGGAAAAGTCCTGAATGTGGGGGACGGGGTAGCGGTCGGGGGTGGTGGCGTCATTGAGACGGCGATAGTCCCCGCACGGTCGCCATCCCCCGCCGGGCTTCGGCACGATGTGCAGCGGCGACGCCCAAGCACTCTCCGAGCGCCGAACGATGCCGAGTCGCTCCAGGGTAGCGAACTCCGCTTTTGCTACCGCCAGCTTCGTCGGCTCGAGGCGGCGTGCCCAGGCGTAGACCGGTGGCCCGACGTTGGGGATGTGATGGGCCACCCCGTGCAGACGGCCCCCGCCGAGAAGGTTGGCCGCGTGAGGGCCGGGAAGCCGGCGAGTGAATTCGTCCGCTGCCGGAAGCGTACAGATCAACGTGGCCGGAACCGAACCGTTCGGCAAGCCGCTTGGCAAGCCGCTCGGTGAGCCGCTCAGTGAGCTGCTCGACGAGCTTGGCAGCGCACAAGCGAGCGAGCTGAACGTCTCAGCCTGGACAAGACGTCTGTGCTTTACGTCAACCAGGAGCCCATTGGCGCACAGGAAGTCCGCGCCAAGCAATGCCATGGGCACGTCGGTGGTGACGAACGACCATCGGAAAACCTGCCCTCCGAACCGCAGAGAGAGGCAGCGTTTTCCGTACGTACGGATGGGCGTCCCGTTCGCGGCAAGCAGTGCGGGGCCCCTGCCCGCGGCGTGCTTGTCCGACGTACCGGCAGGAACGACACTCACCTGCGCTCCCGTGTCGCACAGGTAACGGCGCCCGGATAAGGTGTCCGTTATGAACAGCAGGCTGCTCGAACGGCCGGCGCTCATTGCCACTATCGAGCGCCGGCCCGGGCGTTTCCCGACCTGTTGAAGGAGCATGGCGGATGACACTGTCGAGCCTCGTGGCCGAACTTGGCGTGGAACCAGCACCAGGTGGTGGAGCTGGAGGAGTGCGGCTGGCTCCGCCAGGTCGGTGGAGCCGACGGTTTTCCCCGCGGTGGCGGTTTTCGCCGCGGCGGTGGGCGGGGGCATGGCGGCGGCCATGAGGTGCGTATCAGCATGCTGCGTATGCTGTGTAAGCTGATGCTGTGAATCAGCATCAGCCTCGGGATCCACGAGGTGGGCAGCAGCATCAGCCTCGTGGTCCGCGACGGCCGCACCGACTCTCGCCCGCGTGTCCGAAGCCGCTAAGTACCTGTCCGCCTCGGCGGCCAATGCTCGGGGTTCCGTTAGCACGGTCCCCGGCCAATGCGAGGCGTACCTGTGCTGGAAGTTGGCGACGGAAAAGCGCCCGGAATAGAGAACCAGGGGCTTCGTCGCCCAACAGCGACAGCATATGGTCCATTCGGACCGACGGGCGCGTGTCGCCGAGCTCGGGGAGATCCGGGAGGCGGTCGGCCCGTACGTCCTCCGTGAGGCCGAACGTGGCTAGGAGCAGCCGCTTGAGTGCCTCGTACTTGTGGCCGTCCGGTGGGTGGCGAAGGACGGACACAACTCGAGCGGCCGTGCCGGGCCCGAGGGAGGCGACGACGTGGCAGTAGCGCGTGTCGTCGCCGGTGAGGCGCCGAAGCTGAAACTGGGCTTCGGCTTGGACGAACCAAACTTCGGCCTGGGCCTCCCAAAATTCGGGAAGTTTAACCGACATCGCGTTGTTGGCCATGGCAATGGCGTCGTGTTTGGAAGGATCGCTATGGCAGATCCAACGTCGAGGTCACCAGTAAAGCGCGGTGTTACGTGCGCTGCCTGTAAGCAAGGAGGAAGCGGACAACGCGGTAATTTGTAAGAGTCTTTATTCTAGAGCTCACTGCAACACTGAGCTGCTCAGGGCTGTGCGCCCCGTGTATATCGTGAGGCCACGCCTCTCTCCTGGGCGTGGCCCACCCCCACTTGGTGTGCGGGGTGATGTCACCACGTCAGTGCTTTCGTGTCCGCCACAGATATATATATATATATATATATATATATATATATATATATATATATATATATATATATATATATATATATATATATATATATATATATATATATCTATCTATAATTCCAGTAATCTCTGTCTGTACGTTTGTACGTTTGTACGTTTGTACGTTTGTCTGTTTGTCTGTGACTGCTGTTTCTCGACAACTACCGGTCCGATATACTTGAAACTTGCCAGGTATATTGCTGGGGACCCGAGGATGTGCCTTTTCAAGGTTTTAAATTAATCGGACAAGTACTTACCGAGCTATGGCGATTTAGCCGTTCGCCGTTCGCTTTGGCGTTGCGAATGGACCAAACCATTCATGTAAATAGAGGGGGGGGGGGGGGGGGTTCTGTGGTCGTTCGCTTTGGCTTTGCGAATGGACCAAACCATTCATGTAAATAGAGGGGGGGGTTCTGTGGTCGTTCGCTTTGGCTTTGCGAATGGACCAAACCATTCATGTAAATAGAGGGGGGGGGGGGGGGGTTCTGTGGTCGTTGCGAATGGACCAAACCATTCACATCGAATCATCGAATCACATCGAATGGACCAAACCGTTCGCTTTGGACCAAACCATTGCATGTAAATAGAGGGGGGGGGGGGGTTCTGTGGTCGTTGCGAATGGACCAAACCATTCATGTAAATAGAGGGGGGGGGGGTTCTGTGGTCGTTACTGCCACGTGGTTTCAAAGTTTTTTTTTGTTGTTGTTGTTTGCACGCATGTTTTTTTGCACCCACGTACGGGCACGCCCTAGGATGTTTACACACACACACCCCTACACAAATTTTTTTTTTTTTTTTTTTTTGGCAAGGGACGGGCACCCACGTACGGACACGTCCTAGCTTATATATAGTACGGGCATGCCCTAGTATATATATATGACAAATTACATATACAGTACTTATATAGTGAAAAATAAAAACTTTGCCACATCTTTGACTATTGTGAGAGTACTGTAATCTTGTTCTGACACACGTGGTCAAGATTCACGATAGGCAGTCACGTGGTAAACTCGACAAGCAGCCTTTCGCTGAATAAATAGAATAACTCTGAAATAATTAGCCATCAAAAGTGAGTGAGCAAACACAGTGCAGAGACTGTGCTAATATTATTGTGACTTGCGTATACCGTTTATTTTGCATATACACGCGCCACTGTTAATTCGTGTTACCGCTGAAATGAACACCTCTGTTATAACATTGTCTAAAAAGTCGACTTCGCCTCGGAGCTCCGAGCCTTGTTTTTCTTTCTCTGTTCTCCAATAAGCCCTGATGAAGGCCAGAGAAAATAAATCGGGGTTTTACCGGGCTCGACGTGACTCCCAGCTGTATGAAGTCGTTAGCTCTCCATAGACCTTCTAACGCGGCAGGCAGGGGATTAAAGTGAACAGTTGTTTTTGCTTTTATGAGGTTTCCTTGTACGGCTTGCTCGAAATGCTTCGGATAGTTATTTCAAAACTCCTCCGGATTCTGGCGAAAAGTAGAAACTTTATCCGAACCAAGAGGGGCTTCAAAGCCATGATGATTGGAGGGGGCTTCTTGCGTCCGACCCCAGCAACGCTGCACCTCCATCATCATATCTTTGTGAAACCCACCACAAAATGCTTCAGATCTTGTTGACAGAGCTTCCAGCTGTCCATTGATTAATTTAACCCAAAATATGTTTGTTGAGATTAACACCTGCAAGAACATTTATTTATTTATTATTCTCATCACCTGATCCCCAATGTTCCCCCCATTCTCCAAATAAGATAAAGTCCTTGTGACAGATTTATTTCATCTGGTATTGGTGTGGCACAGGCATAATGGGGGGAAATGGTCACCTCCTGCATCTAATTTCCTTGTTGTTCCTTGTTATTGTTGTAATGTATCACTGTAATCAGCATCACGAGGGCTTCCATTCAACCAATCACGAGGCCAGATTCTGCACATGAACAAAATTTCGATGTTTTATGACGTCATTGACTGTTGCTCCTGATCCAGGTGAGCTTCAGATGGCAAGTCAAGATGGTTATCTGGTGAACGAGGTGCGGCATCGGGCTCTGTTAAATTTTCACTATTAATATATTTATGGCACAACATACACTGCCAAAAGTCTTTTGTACACCGCTCCTTTCCTATGCCATCTCCAGGCATTGCATATCGTCATTGCCGGGCACCGAAGGGGGCTCGGCAATGACGCACGCTGAAAGGGAGTACTCAGTTTTCACTCTGGGTGTTTGTTTGTTTGTTTTCTTGCTTTCTTGTTTGTCCAGGCGATATCTCAGCCATCCATTGAGCTAGGAAGTTGAAATTTCGGCACAATAGTGAGCAAGTCCGTTGTCAAAAGCGGTATTTTTTGTTTTTTGATTCATCAATTAATTGAGGAGTTATTTAATTATTAGCGATTAATTAAGTACTTATTTAATTAATCAAATTTTCTTTCTCTTCTGACCATTAACTCAGGCACCTTTTGAGTTAGGAAGCTGATATTTGGACATGCCAATGACCAGGTGATTTGGCTGCAAAGGCTATTTTTGATTTATTAATTAATCAATTAAGCAATTAATCGATAATTATTTAATTATTCAATTAATGACTAAAAAAATTTTTTTTTTAAGTTACAGATTCTGATGAAATGGTGGTGGTTTATGTGTTCTATCACCGAATTGATTAATAATTTAATTTTTTTATGATTATTATTTATTTATTTTCATTATTAATCATTTCTTTATTTTCTTTCTCATTTGGCCAATATCTCAGGCACCTTTTGAGCTGGGTAGCTAATATTTGGACATGACAGTGACCAAGTGATGTGGCTATCAAGGATATTTTTGATTTATTGATTAATCATTTAATCGATTAATTATTTATTGATTAATCAATTAATTATTTAATTTTTTATTAATGACTTATTTAATTAAATTTCTAAAAGAAACATCTTCGGATGAAGCACTGCTGGTTTAGTTATGCTATTAGCCAAATTGATTAAGAAAATATTTTGTGATAATTGTACACCGCACCTTTCCTATGCCATCTCCAGGCACTGCATAACGTTATTGCCGGGCACCGAATGGGGCTCGGTAGTGACGCACGCTGAAAGGGAGTACTTAGTTTTCACTCTGGTTGATTTCTCTTTTTTGTTGTTTTCTTTCTTGTTTGTTTGTTTTCTTGGTTGTTTGTCCGGGCGATATCTCAGCCATCCTTTGAGCTAGGAAGCTGAAATTTCGGCACAATAGTGAGCAAGTACTTTGTCAAAAACTATATTTTTTGTTTTTTGATTAATCAATTAATTGATGAGTTATTTAATTATTAGCGATTAATTAAGTACTTATTTAATTAATCAAATTTCCTTTCTCTTCTGACCATTAACTCAGGCACCTTTTGAGTTAGGAAGCTGATATTTGGACATGCCAATGACCAGGTGATTTGGCTGCAAAGGCTATTTTTGATTTATTAATTAATCAATTAATCGATAATTATTTAATTATTCAATTAATGACTAAAATTTATTTTCTTTAAGTTACAGATTCTGATGAAATGGTGGTGGTTTATGTGTTCTATGACCGAATTGATTAATTATTTCATTTTTTTATGATTACTATTTATTTATTTTCATTATTAATTATTTCTGTATTTTCTTTATCATCTGGGCAATATCACAGGCACCTTTTGAGCTAGGAAGATAATATTTGGACATGACAGTGACCAAGTGATGTGGCTACATAGGATATTTTTGATTTATTGATTAATCATTTAATCGATTCAATATTTATTGATTAATCAATTAATTATTTTAAAAAATTAATTAATGCCTTATTTAATTAAATTTCTAAAAGATACATCTTCGGATCAAGCACTAGTGGTTTAGTTATGCTATTAGCCAATTGATTAAGAAAATATTTTATGACAATCTTTTCTTGATTTTAATTATGCAATTAATCAATCAATTAGTGCACACCTCTCCCTCCCAATGCAGCCTCTATAAGCTGCACGGCGGTATTGCCGGGCACCGGAGGCGCCCAGGCAATGCCGCGCTGTAGGATATTTAATTATTTGGCATGTGTACTTTGAATGTATCTGTACTTTTTTTCTTTTTTTTTGTATACAACATCGTGGCTCGTGTAAGAGCTAACATTAATCACAAAAAGACAAACTGACACATAAAACAAAAGATAAAGGGAGCGGGAGACAAGATGGGGAGAGAGAGGGAAGCACACAAGTACAACATTTGAGAGCAGGGACATCGGGAGATCTGTGGGAGGGAGAGGGCTGGGGGGGGGGGGGAGGAGGAATGGGAAGGGGGTAGGGGGTGGTCGGAGAGGTATAAAACACATGGACATTGTGAGGACTTCCAGGAAAGAAGTCGGAATTTCAAAAAAGTGTATATGGGGTGAATTAACGGGGTTAGAAAAGATCAAGGTTTTGGATGGGGGAAGATAAGAGATGATGGTAAACAGCTGTTTTAACGACCTGGAGGGAGGAGTAGGATTGAAGAGAGTGAGGGAGTTTGTTCCAGAGGCAGGACAAAAGAGGAATGAACGAGTGAAGGTGAGCGGAGAGTCTTGATTTTGGAAATTTCACCATAAGAGGGTTGCTGGAAGATCTTGTGCGACCTGTAGGAATATTTGGGGGACAGAGCACAGACAGAGCTGGGGGAGCTTGGCCGGAGAGTAAGGTGGCCAATTTTTATATTGTATTCTTGTTAAATAATTGTATATCGCACACCTTCTCATATTTGGGGGTTAGATTAGAAAATAACACAGTAAAAATGTTAGTAAAATGTCTGTCACCTTGTTGGTATTCTTCGATCAGCTGTAGCATTAATAAGTCATTTGTAGGAGCAGCTGTCACCAAAGGTGCTGCAAACCAGAAGCTTGCATAGATTGTACTAACAAACAAACAAATTCGTCGCAATGAGTCCATCTCGCGCTTGCTCATATGGAATTGATGGCGAAATCCAAAGATTTTAAGACAATAAATCCCTTTTGCCATCCATCTCGCGCGGTGATAAGCACCAGGAGCACAAAATCCTGTACCAGTGTCCATATCCTCTCCCAGGAGCCAAAGGGAGTCTCGTGAACTCTAGATATTCTTCACGAGGCTGGACAGTCTCCAGGTGATGTTGAAGGTTATGGACAACAAGAGTACTCGAGATTCCAGCCATGCTTTCTCTGATGTACTCAAACTACCTGCACCAGCCTCGTCGCTATCAAGAGCATCAAACTTCGACTTGTCGATAACATCCCACTGTGACTTGAGTCGACGAAAAAGCTCAATCTCTGGTCCCTTTGAGGTAAACGAAGTATCGAACAGAGCGGCTGCATATATTTCAAACATATGGTGACGGCATGCGAGAAAGAGCAGCTGTCGATTGAATGAGTGCTGCTCAACAGTGATTGAACGAGTTCTCCACATAGTCGAATTCCATGTGGAAAGTAAGATCTTGGTCCACATGGAGGCTGGTGTAAATTTGACAAGAATTGACTGAGAAGAAACAAAGTTATGGACACCAGAAATTTCACCGAATGCTGTCACACAGAGTACTTTTAGAGGGTTCTGGGAGACCACTTACCCCTGTTGGATTGCCCTAAGAATTTACTGTGCTATTCGTTCATCAAGCCACCTCAAATGAGTGGGTGTGCGATATAAAATTCAAATAATTAATTTTTCGGGCCACCCTGCCGGAGAGGAGTCGGTAGAAGACAGAAAGACCACCTACCTGCCTGCGGTGAGTGAGTGAAAGGTCCTAGGAGTTACCTTCATCGTGGGAGATTCCAATGATTCTGAAAATATGAAATGAAAATATGAGCCTAAAGCAGAAGAAAGGAATAAAAAAACAACAATCAGAGAAATCAGGTATCTTCCAAGGAACCTGATAATCAAGGGAAGCTCTCTGTGTTGTCGGCCAGAATCGAGACAGATGTGGGAGGTGTGGCGGTTTTGGCAGTCATTGGTGCTGCAGCTTCTGTTGGTCATCCAATGGCAGTTGGATAGGTTTCTGGGACAGTTGTGACTCATAAGATGCTTTCATCCATCATGAAAGATATGCGGAAGATGTTCGCTGATCTTTTGCACCAGCTTAACGGGAAGCTGCACCATGTTATCTTAGAGATAGCGCAAATGAAGATCGATCTGGCTGCTACGAAGCGTGTGGTCACTGAATTGGAGCATTCGGCTGAAGACACCTCAGCAAGGTTCGCTATCATTGAGAAAGAAGAATTGCCAAAAATTAAAGGAGATTTATTGGATCTTTGAGCAGATCTCGTCGACAAGCTTCTCCAACAGGAAGTGCATCTGAGGAAGCAAAACCTGTTATTGTACAGAGTTATTACCTCGATGGATGAGAACATGTACGAAACTACAGTGAAGGTTTTCACGAAATTACTTGAGATTCTCCAAGAGGTTGTTGCCAAAATCCCCTTCGTAAATGCTCATCGTTTGCCAACCAGGAGAAACAACGAGGAACCATCGTGAAACAGTCCAAACCCAATAATTGTCTGCTTGCCCGGATGCTGGATCGTGAACGGGTTCTTCATGCTTTTGAACAGCCACAGTAAAGGCAAGACCCTTGTATTGATTGGTCGATATTTGAGCAAGTATCTGTCCGCACTGTTCTCCCTCCCAAAATGAAGAAAGAATCGCTTATGGTCTTCGTAAGAAACAACATCTATCAACTAGAATTATGGTTAATGGGACTAAAGTTTTCCTTCAAACAAGAAAGCAAGGTGATCCTCCAGCGAACTGGTCGATCTGAAATGATTAATTGAATGTCTGACAGTAAAAGTGGAACGAAACTGTACATAAGTTTAAAACTCTAGGAGTGCTCCTTGTACCACACACAACTTCAGCAGATTATTAAATGTGATGCTTTTTCAATGTTTTTATCCACCAATTGGATCTTTATTCAAATCGTTTTGAATGATCATAAAATTTCGTTTATTGGATTAGCGTTAAATCAAAAGTCAGTTTTAAATACGAGGTAGATACTAGCGAATATTTCTGAACAAATACTTGGACAAGAGGTACACTTCGGTTCTGGTTTAAAAAAAATCTTTTTACGGCGTAGCCCTTAGGGCAAAGCCGTCTAGAACTGTGTTTGTCCGTCTGTATGTATGTATGTATGTATGTATGTCCCCTCAAACGGAAACCAATCAGAGCTGAGAATCTGGTCACATGACAGGGTGATGTGATTACCTCTGATGTCATTACGGCGGTATGGCGGCTGACTCTCCACGCACCGCCATTTTGATTTAAATGTTGTTCATGCCGAACATATTTTCGAACCTGTCATATATCACAATCGACATGCTCTACCTTTACGCTTTTCATTCTGTGTGAAAGATAAACAAACCGATTGTTTAAATGACCATTAAATATCGAAAGCATCGGCGTTATGTCTCTTCCAACAATACGGTACGTATAGGCCTTAGGCGTTATGACTCACCATCCGCTTCGGACAAATTAAACCCAAGTTTTTTTAAAATATTGTACAGTGGTATCGTTTCAGTAGTATCGTTTTCGTAATAATAATAATAATAATAATAATATTATAGTGAATATAAACATAACACTTTAATCCCACATAACACTTTAAACATAAAACCTCCACTTTAATGCATCAAATTTTGTGTTTTTTGGCCTCGGGGATGTAGGATGCTTCCATTGTGATGACTGCAACTTGGTTTCTGGGTCGTACCCATAAACCCAGGACTCATCGCCAGTGATCAATGTGTTGAGGAAGCTGGGATCGCTGTTCACCGTCTCCAGCATGTCCTGTGCGATCTCCAAACGGAGTTGCTTCTGCTCAATCGTTAGCAGCTTTGGTACGAACTTCGCTGAGATTCTCCTGAAGCCCAAATCCTCCTTCATAATGGAATGAACGGTGTTGAATCTTGCGGATCGTTTCCACTTGGGAATCGCCAAGCTTTACACAAAATTTGATGCAGTAGCGTTGTTCAAGTTTTTCCGTCATTTTGTCAAAAACGAAAATCCGACGGCGCTCACTTACATGTCCTCACTCATCGGCGGTCTGCCGTCGAATGACAGCTTCTGCAGGTGGAAAAAATTCACGCGTGTGCATTAGGATCGCCTACATACGTGCACCAATCAACGCCTCCCTAGCTTCTTCTTTTTTACGCACGAAAAATAAAGGTCGGATACTTTTTGAACACAGTAGTATATACTCTATTAAAACCATGGACTTCCCCTGCGCCAAACGCGGCAAACGTTTGGAGTGCGTCATTCGAGGAAGCAAATGCTTCCATGGAGCAAATAATCGCCAGTGTTGTTGTTTCTTCTTCTTCTAATCTCCCTGCATTACCTGTCCTGCCCTCCCCTTCCCCCCACCCTCCTTCCATCAGCTCCCCTTCCACTCAAACCCTTATTGCAGCTTGTCTCTGTCTTGTCTTTGTACCCTCATCCACCCCTTATTCTTCCCACCCCGTCTTCCGCCCCCATCCCCTAATTCCTCTGTGCCCCCCCCCCCTCATTCCTTCCCTCCATTCACCCCTTTGTGCCCCTCTAACCCTGGTCCTCTAACCCCGATTCCTCCCGTATTTCCCCCCCCCCCCTTGTGCCCCCTCTACCCTAACCCTGGTCCTGGCCCTAACCCTCTCCTTTCCCACCCCCTTCCCCCAACCACCCTCCCACTCCCTTCCACCACCTTCCTGTTCTGTAGCATGACGTTTTCACTTGTAATTATTTCGATTTTCATCTCGAAGAGGAAAATATGATATTTTCATCTTTTCGGCGGCCATCTTGGTTGACAGCTCAGATTCGTCCAATTAGTCTACAAAATGATGAGAGACGATCCCATATTACTGGGATGTAGGATCTATGAAGAACAATCATTGAATGTACATTTGAAAATTTATTTTGGATTCGAACTATCATAAACACATAAATCAGGATTGTGGGGTTTTTTTTGCCAGGATTTTTGCCAGGATTTTTCTCAGTGATTTTACGATGGCTGTGTTAAAACACACCGACATGCTTGTGATTTTACGCACTTGCACAGGTGATATTACACCTGTGAGGGAAGGGTTTTTGTCATTCATATCAACAAATGTAGAGAAAATCAAAATTGTTCTGTGCAGGCAGACAATCATATGGGTTTAAATGTAATATCCTCTTTTGATGGAGGTCATAGGATGAGTGCAAAGCATTTCGCTTCTTGGAGGGCCCCCAAGAAGCGGAATTGTGTTTCCCACTTGTAAAATGAGGAATCAGGCAATAGTGAGCTAAATGGTGTTTTATTGAATTTTATTTGGATTAAAATTGGCAGATTTTCCATTCTCTTCCAGGCTCCTTGTAGGATTGGATAGGAAAATGGATTAGAAGGGACAAATATTTCTATCGGTTAAACCTTTTGGCTGAACTTTTGAGTTAATTTTCAAAATTGAAGTTGGACTAAAATGAAAATAGAAAAAGAAAAAAGGGATTATGCTGGTTTGTCTTTTAATTGTTTTAACAGTGAATTCTTAAAAGGGGAGCATTGACGTCCTTAAATTGAAATCAGAAGGTTGTGATGATTTTTGAGGGAGATGATTGTGATTTTGTTCATCTTATTTTTTTCATTTCATTTTTTATTTTAATTTTCTTTTTTTTTCATTTTTTTTTTTCATTTTTTTTTCTTCATTTTTTTTCATTTTTCCTTTTTTTCCATTTTTTCATTTTATGATTTGAATGAAAGTCCTCACTTTTCTTTTCTTCCCCCCCCCTCCCCCCCCTCTCCCTCAAACCATGGCCCCATAGTGCTAAAGTGATGAGTGCGATGACACGACACAGTTCAAATGGTTAAATGATGAGTGTAACGGTTCGCACAGATAGATCAAGGCAGGGGACAGCATGAACATAAAAATCTCTGAAAGCCTTGAAAGGAAAAAAGATATAAAAACATTAAAGTAATGAGTGCGACCAATAATACACAGTTATCTTTAGGATAATAAAATGAGTGTCGTATTTCGCACAGTATTAATACCCCTAATTGTGGCTTGGTCCTATGTCAAGCTCTCATTTAATTCTTTCTCTTCTTCTTTATTTTTCAATAAAGAATTGATTTTGATTTTGATTTGAAAATGAGTCGTGCTTCTTCTTCTTCTTCTTTATTTTTCAATAAAGGATTGATTTTGGTTTGGATTTGAAAATGAATTCTTCTTCTTCTTTATTTTGAAATGCTTATACAGGAAATGTTTGTTCTGTTGAACGGAAGAAATGTTTATTGTATTATATATGTGGTAGGTGGGCAACACCACAAAGCATACCTCTTTTTTAGGTGTGCAGAAACCCTGGAACTTTTCAGCAATCAATACGATACTGAAATGGTATATTCAATGTGGTAGGTGGGCAACACCACAAAGCATACCTTTTTAAGGTGTGCAGAAACCCTGGAACATTTCAGACATTATGACGATTTTTCATGTCAACTGAATTGGTGTGATATGGTAATATGGTCGACCTGGTGTATTTTTGTTGTTGATTATATATTTTACGATTTTTGGTATGACCAAACGACAGGCAAATTAGACGCGATTTTAATTTTTTAACGATTATTTGATATTGCTATGACTTCTTGTCAATAGGTATACTCAGTGGTCAGGAGGTAGCCTTTTGCTATATGCAGTTTTATTTTTATTGATGATTATACCACATGGATGTGGTGATGCAGGAAATGTTTGTTTTTTCAAATAGATGATTATGATATGACCATGATTATAATAGTGATGATAATTATGATGATGATTTTAAAATCATGATGTTATAATTGACAGAAATTGACAGAAGATGATCATGAGGTTTTCGGTGTAAAATGATTGCACGGGCTTAAAGGACAACTTTTGAGCCCTGTAAGATTAATGAGGCATGACGAGTAATCGGGTTAACTGAAGTGTCAAAATTTCAGTTTGCTTGGATTAAAATTGGCAAATATTATATATTACGAAATTTTAATTGTCAAGAAGTTTGGGTACCATTTAAATTGGGACATTTTCTCAGTGACCTGTCTCATACCTGTTTGATTGATCTTGGCTGACTATTTCACAAATGGAGGGTTGGGTTGCCTTCAGTGGTTGCTAAGCTTGAATTTGTGATATAATGACCAGACAAGATTGAAAAATATGTCGGATATGATCCAGGGGCAGAACGGTGCTTTGTCAATTGAAAAAAGGTATAGGTCAAAGGTGTCGACCAATGATCATATATCTCCATCAGTGGATGGAACTGTTCTGGCAACATTGGGAAATGCTTAGGTATAGAGTTATCTGATTGGTTAATGTGATTTATTAATGAAGATTGATGAATTGATTTAATTGAATTGATTGATTGATGAAGGTGAAGTCTCAACAAAGAAGTTTTGAGATATTTGTGAGACATTAATGTGAAGACAACCTTGGAAAAGAGCAAGGTGGTGAGTCTATATATAGATATATGTGCGGTTACTATTCTGTGTGATTTCCCCTCCAACAGCACGGGATATCTGCGGATTCACCCATTTCATACTGATCCATTTGACCCAACTACAACACCGATCGGTGCGATTGGGGTGTGGTAAAAGCCACAGGACAGGGAGACTCTCTGGCAATCACTTGAAGTCATCAATTGCAAAGGTGGAGAGATACTTCCTGGGAGACTACTGTGTTGACCTTATAGGAAATAAGTTAGGAAATCGCGCATTTAACGTTACTCTGTATAAGGTGGAACAAATTTCGGCGATTTTTTTTACAGTACACATCGTCAATAAAGGGTACAGGCGTAATCCGAAGTGTAGTCTTGGTAGTTATCTGGTACATTGAGTGCATATAGAGTGTTACTCACACACAGGTGTAATGGGGAGTGGAGTCAGCAAGGAGAAGCAAGGTAAATTGGACTTGTCCCAAAGAGGTGTTTGTATCAATTATATGTACGACCGATATGGTGAAGAGGCTATTAGAGAGGTTGAAAATTGGTATTTGTGGACAAAGGGACACGCGAAGGAGTTTCCAAAAGATGGTACATTTGAGCGAAGTCGATTGGAGAGATTAGGACAAGAATTGAAAGCCAGGAAGCAACAAAATTTCACAGTAGACTGGCTTGCATTCCATTATTGGGATGTTGAATCCAGGAAATGGGAACAGCAAGAACGGATGACGGACCTAGAATTTAAACTAAAAAGAATACGGGATACAGTGGAGGAGATAAATGCACAACTGCCCTTGAAAACTGAAATAAAAGTGACAGTTGTCCCATCTGAATTCCCATTTGTCTCCCCAAAAAGAACAGTACAGAGAATTTTTTCGTGTTTCAGGAGATAACCAGAGATCGCAGTGGCAACTCAGGGATCTAGAGATGCAGCCCAGCAATACAAGTGCACAGGTGGACAGACCAGTCAACGACAGAAACCGGTGTTTCAATTGTGGAGAAATGGGGCATTGGAAAAGAAGATGTCCATATGTCAAAAAAACACGATTTCGCAAGGGAGAACCAAGATTAAGGGTACCAGAGTTTACCGGTACCTCAGATAATGATTAGGCCTTCATTGCTGCAGATCCCAAATGACGACTGGCCTCAACAGATTAAATCACTAGACCAATATGAATAACTGTTGACGCTTCTTGTGTCTGAAAAGTTTTCGGAGCAAGGATGATTTTTATTTTTGGCTTGTTAGCAAATTAATAATTAATTGATCAACTGCCAAAACTGGATATTTTTGGAACATGAATTAAAGATCCAGAATTAGAGTTCATTCTGGAAGCTTCATATTTGTAAATTATAAATGTGGGTTTAGGGAGCATTTTGGGCCACACAATTTTTTTTTAATAAAAGTGGAACATTGCTTTGCAAGTTTTTGGATGCCAAGTGACAAGCGTCACATGATTATAACATGGGCATTTTGGATTATTCTTTTGCATGATTGATAGGTCAGTGGTCGACTGGCATGTAAATGGATGTATTGTCAAATTTGGATACATTATAGTGGGAACCAAAGGGTAATTTCAATGTGACGTTAGAGGGGTTTTCTGAAAATAAACTTTTTGTCTATTTGTGTGATTAGTGTTAAAACATTAAGGGACAAATTTTACGAAATAAAAAAATAAAATTGACACACATCTTGCTCTGTTAATAATGGTTCCAACGTAAACACATATACATAATGCTTGGGTTGGTGTATGTTTGAGTGTCAATGTTTGTGTTTTTGGTTTTATGTGTCAATCTTACAAGATTGTTAAAACTGACAATGTGCTTGTCTGGAAATGGATAGTTTCATATGGATGGGATCGAATATCCAGAGAATTCGTAAAATAAAATAGAAATATAATTTGATTATGAAAATTATCTCTTTTGTCAAGGGAGATGGAATATACAGATTTGATGTGCTGGGTTATGAGCAGCCATTAATTAATAGTAAAATTGTGAGGAGGTTTGGGATTCCGTGGTTAATAGAATTTATATGAGAATAAAAGCTATTTATGGATATGAGCTTCATAAAAATATGATGAGGGAGTACAAAATTAGCCAAATTTGGAAGATGTCTTCTACTGACTTCCCAGAGTACTCTGCTCATGGATTTTGACATATATAAACTGGACTTTTATCAGCATATAAATTGTGCTGTATGTATGGATATGTCTTAGGCATAGATGATATGGGCAGATAGTAAATTTTTTTTTGCTGAATTGAACTATTGTATGTTTTAAAAAACGGAATGCATTGTGCATCTTAAACCCAAGGGGCAGACATGAACGCGCTGTTACGTTTTTTAACCTCGGAATGCGATGTTACGTGTACCTGCAACATATTTTGTTGATCTGGCACACCTATATTGGAATACAGGTGTTAGTAGTATTCACTAGGAGCATAAAATGGATGAGCAACAGTTAAGGGGGCGTAAAACCACTTATTTGGATATTTTCTACAAAAAATAGGGGTTTCCATAAGTGGTAGCTGTACACATGGGATTTATCAAATTAAGTTATGGAGTTTAAACAAAGTTACTGGTAAACAGAAGGGGAAAGGATGGTAAATAAATTCTTCAATGCTGGGTAAATTAAGCGAGATATTACAAAGACTTATAAGAACTATTGTTCTTCCTTATAGCAATAGAAAGAAAATTAGATCTGTTTCTAAAATGAATTTGTTGACCCTTTGAAGTTAATTCTTTGAATTGATTGTTTCACTAGTATTTTGAGTTCACATTGGAAATAGTTTGGTAGAGCTTTGGTTAAAACCTTTGGTTGTGGTATTTTGGAACGAATTGACAGACCATAGGTAGTTGCTAAGAATAGAGACAAATATGGACCCTGGGAGATAGGGGGATCAGGATAAGGCACATAATCAGATTTATGTTGCATATTAAGGGATTTTTTCTTATTCACCTTTTAGGAAGCTTGTTAGTTTGGTATATCATGTTGAATGTCATTGACATATAATTATGTTATAGGTATGAACATATACAAGGGGTAGCTTACATGTTTTTACAGATGGACATCGCACCAAGGAGAATAATAAGTTTATGGGAAACTCCACCTGCCACCATTATAGTTACGAGTTGGGCTATATAAGATTGCTTGTCCCAGTAAGGGACACTAGCTTAAAGATGATATCTTTGTATTGGGAAGGAACTTGGACAACAGATACTACATGGACCTATAATAATACATATTTTATATGTGGACACAAGGCGTATGCGTATCTCCCACTGACATGGTCAGGATCATGTTTTCTTGGTTTTGTACTTCCACACATGCGCTTGTTAACAGAGTCACCAATGCGCATCCTACATGCTAGGCAGAAAAGAACTGTTAGTATGGGAGAATGGGTTGGAATGGTAGTATTTCCATTTTATGGAACCTGGAAGGCAGGCCATGAGCTACGGCAAATGGCATTGGCTATAGAAATATTGGCAAATAAAACAGCTAGTGGATTGACAAACCTTACAAGTGAGCTGGCAGCAACAAGAACCATGGCATTACAAAATCATATGGCATTAGATATGCTGTTAGCGGAAAAAGGAGGTACATGCGCAGTGATTGGTACAGATTGTTGTACGTATATACCTGATAATTTGGGAGACATTTATAACATAGCCGATACAATAAGACAAGAGGGAGCAAGATATCACGATTATGTAAAAGGGGGTGCTTTTGCATGGTTGGAAAATACATTCGGAGGAGTGGCAGCTAAGATACTCCAATACTTGTTTGTTGGGTTAGTTGTTATATTGGCAATAGTTTTAGTGATGGCTTGCTTGAAAGCCTTAGTGACGGTGGGTTTGAATAAGATAACAAATAACACTATGATAGTGCATGAAGCACCACGTGCAGAAATAAATGAAGCAGCAAATGAGGAAATACATGTGGAACCACAAGAGGAAGACTTTTATGGCAACATAAATGTTGAGATTAAAAGATTGAATCAAGTGATGTTGCAAATGAGTACAGTAGAGCTAAGATAAGGACATAACAAACCATTGTGAATAGTGTTCGTTTTACGAGTTAGTGAACTCATATCACCATAAGTTACACTATTAAAAGAAAAAGTCGGAGGACTATGCTAAATAATACATTATGCATAGTTTGCTGTTTGCAAGATTTGTTGGGAATTAGATATTCCTGTTGTGATTTTACTTATATACACTCAACTAATAATGCATTTATTTTCTTTGAGTAGTGTTAAAATAACTGCATGAGTTTAATTTTTGAATTATATGAACCTGAAAGCAATTGTGGATGTTATTCTTAGTTTAGTAGTATAAAACACATACCTGATTTGAATATTATTCATGTGAAGCTGTTATAAGATATACATGATTAGTTAAAATAAAGTGATTTCATGTTACAATGTACCCCATCTGATTCAATCTGTGTGGCAAGCAGATATAAATGTGGCTGAGTAAAGGAAAGACCAGGTCCCATTTCAAATGGAGTGATAACGACATCTGGAAAGAAGTTCGAAAAAGAAAATTTGTGGCTAAAAATGAAGTTAATCTTGGCATACACCCTCCTTCTCAAAGAATGATGAAGACATTCTCCTTTGTAACTTGGAGATGGATGCTTACCTTCACCAAGGGAGATTTATGTGACCATTGGCCTGGATCACACTGCAACATATGAAAGAAGGGCGATCACCTACTTTGTTCACCTACATTCATTACGTCAGCAATTGCAGGACGACGACATTTTACCTGCAACTTCCACGGGATGCGGTGATGTGTGTTATTACTTCACCAACTTCCGGGGAGCCAGCATGGAGCTATAAGCGAACGGCTGTGCCTTTTCCTTCACAACAGCTGTGCATGATTCTGCTGGTTGCTCCTGGTATGGACCATGGACAACTTGAACGCCCTGGTCCCAACATCATTGCGGATGCATCCGGCATCCCTGTTCCACATCTTGCTGGTCAACCAACATTACATCAACACTTGCTCCATACTCATGATGAGTGAGGAGGCAAGTCAGCGACAATTGGATGAAGGCCTTGTTCAAATCTACTTTGGCTCACAGCAAGAGTGGCAAGAATGTTACATGCAAAAGCAGGGTCAGTTTGTGACTCTGCCCAGCTATCATAACAGCAGAAAATCCTACACAAAATAGTGTAGGTGCCATGAAGACATCAGAAGAAAATGTTTCATATTTGAATTTCAAACACGAGTGATCAGCCCTTTCTTTTCAAACAAAAAGTCAACATTTGTTTTGAAGTAAAACGTATTGCCAAATGTTGCAGATGTTTTTATTATTTTAATGGTGAACTGAAATTATTGTGTTTTGGTAAAGGTGAAGTGTTGTATGCTTTATGCAAATGAAGTGAATTGCATTATTAATATGGAAAGAGAAATGTTTTGTGATCATATTCTTCCAGAATGACGGTGTATGCCTTAATGAATGGGAAAATTGGATTACCAAATTTGTGGGTCGAATATTAAATAGGTTGATGTTTAGATTAATGATTAATATAAACAAAAAGAAAAAAATGAGGAATTGTGGAGGAATATATTATTTATATATTCTCCCCTCTTGTTCAAAATGTGTTTTCCTCTGGAGAAAAGGCTTGGAACATTCTTGGTTCGGAGGGGTCAGGAAAGAATGACCTATGGAACAGATAAGGGTGTTTCATCATTTCAACTGTGTCATAACTGTCTAAGATGGCTCTCAGAATTCTCCAAGACAGAAACCAGAATGTCTCATTGTCTGAGCCGGGAGAGTCTGTTCGGAGACTTAAATTCCATACCATATATGGAAGTGGAGATTGAAAATAAAAGGAAGATGGGAATTTGAGAAGAGAGTTGCGCTGGACAAAGAAATGAAGGAGGATCTGAAAAGGAGAAGACTGTGCCATGACGACCGGCTGAACAAGGCTTTGTTAAAGTGTAGTTCGTTTTAGTATGGTATTTACCTTGCTTCAGTTCGTAATTCCCTACCCCCCCCCCCCTTTTTGAGTTAAATAAACCGAACATAAGAACAAAGTGGAGTCTTCCATTATTATTCCAGTAATTGATAGGAACTATACAACACCACCTTTCCCAGTCGAACCCAACTGCTCCTGGACTCTGTGTCCTTCTCTCCTGACAAGGTGGAGAAGTTTTTATCAAACCTCGACTCTGATTCTGCAACTGGACCAGACGGCATCAGCCCACGGGTCCTAAAATCCTGCTCTGCCGCTCTATCTCACCCTCTCTCTGTTCTTTACACCTTCTCTTTTGCTCAAGGTCACATGCCAGCATCTTGGAAATCAGCAAACATTACCGCTTTACACAAAAAAGGTGCAAAAACAGATCCTTGCAACTACAGACCAATCAGACTGCTTCCAATTATCAGCAAAGTCATGGAATTCCATCATTGCTTCGGATATCAAATCCTTCCTCTTCTCCAATGGCTTGATCTCTGACCATCAATTTGGATTCAGACCAGGTCATTCTACTCTGGACATGTTGCTTCTGCTGTCTCAACAATGGATGGAGGTCCTCAATGCCAAACAGGAAATTAGAGCTGTCTCACTTGAAATATCACGTGCCTTCGATACAGTCTGACACCCAGCTCTGCTCACCAAACTCTCCTCCTATGGTATCAATGGAAATCTCCACTCATGGCTTGCGGACTTCCTCTCTGGTCATAGGCAACGTGTGGCCCTGAATGGATTTCTCTCATCTCCCCTTCCTGTTCTGGCTGGAGTTCCCCAAGGTAGTGTTCTGGGCCCTGTGCTATTTCTGGTCTTCATCAATGATCTCTCCGACTCTCTTGAAAATCCTCTCTATCTCTTTACTGATGACTCCACTCCCTGCCGCTCCATTCCTCATCCCTCAGATCGGCAGTCTGCAGCCTGCTCACTCTCTGCAGACCTGGACAAAATCACAGACTGGTCAAACAAGTGGAACATGTCTTTCAATCCTGACAAATCTCACACTCTTACAATGTCTCTCCGAAAGGACCGATTGGACAACCCTCCCATCTACTTTCTCAACAATCCTCTCCAAGAAGTTCTGTCGCTCAAGCTTTTGGGTCTCACTATCTGCTATGATCTTTCTTGGGAAAACCACATTTCCAAGCTGGCCTCCAAAGCCAGTCACCGACTGGGCATCCTCCGTCGTGCGAAGTCCTTCCTTGGCACACCTGAGCTCCTCACCACATACAAGGCTTTCATCCGCAGCTCAATGGAATACTGTTCCCCCCTCTGTGCTGGTGCTCCTGCCTCACACCTAGCTCGGCCTTGATCCTTGATCTTTTCTACCCCCGCTAATTCACCCCAGAGTCCTTGCAGTGTTCATATGTTTTATACCTCGCCCACCTCCCCCCAAGTCCTCCCGATGTCCCTGCTCTCAAATGTTGTGTTTGTGTCCTTCCCCCTCTCTCCACATCTTGTCTGCCGCTCCCCTTGTTTTTTGTGTTTTGTGTGTCGGTTTGACTTTTTGTGTGATTAATGTTAGCTCTTTCACGAGCCTCGATCTTGTATACAAAAAAATAAAATAAAAAATAAAAATGTCGTATTCCAAGCCTCATCCTTTTCAACATATTTTCACAGAATTTTTTTTTTCTCGTGCTGAGCTTTGATGACCTTTTCTGTCCAACTCTTGTGTACGTTTTGATACCAATTTTATAACTAGAACGATACTCCTCGACATCACGACGTCGACCGATATGCCTCCGCCCACATTAATACATCATTATAATACTTGTACCAAGTTTGCTTTAAATCCATACAGCTGTTTCCAAGTTATCATATTTTTACCTGACATGACCTCTGACCCCAAAATATAATCAGTTAATCTTTTTTTTTTTTTTTTTTTTTTTTTTTTTTGTATACAAGGTCGAGGCTCGTGAAAGAGCGAACATTAATCACACAGAAAGACAAACCGACACATAAAACATATAACATAGGGAGCGGTAGACAAGATGGGGAGAGAGGGGGAAGGACACAAACACAACATTTGAGAGCAGTGACCGAGAGACATGGAGACATCGAGAGATCTGAGAGAGGGCGAGGGCTTGGGCGGGGGGGGGCGTGGGAAGGGGGCGGTGGGAGAGGTATAAAACATATGGACACTGCCAGGACTTCCAGGAAAGAAGTTGGAATTTCAAACAAGGTGGATCTGGGGTGAATTAGCGGGGGTAGAAAAGATCAAGGTTTTGGATGGGGGAAGATAAGAGATGGTGGTGAACAGCTGTTTTAAAGACCTGGAGGGAGGAGTGGGATTGAAGGGAGTGAGGGAGTTTGTTCCAGAGGCGGGAGAAAAGAGGAATGAAAGAGTGAAGGTGAGCAGAGAGCCGAGATTTCGGCAGTTTAACCATCAGAGGGTTGCTGGCAGATCTTGTGCGACCTGTAGGAATATTTGGGGGACAGAGCACAGAGAGAGCTGGGGGTGCAAGGCCGGAGAGGAGTCGGTAGAAGACAGAAAGACCACCTACCTGCCTGCGGTGAGTGAGTGAAAGGCCCTCAGAGATAGCTTCATCGCGGGAGATTCCAATAATTCTGAAAGCTTTGCTTTCAACAGCGTGAAGCCGAGCTAGGTGTGAGGCAGGAGCACCGGCCCATAGGGGAGAACAGTATTCCATTGAGCTGCGGATGAAAGCCTTGTATGTGGTGAGGAGCTCAGGTGTGCCGAGGAAGGACTTCGCACGACGGAGGATGCCCAGTCGGCGACTGGCTTTGTAGGCCAGCTTGGAAATGTGGTTTTCCCAAGAAAGATCATGGCAGATAGTGAGACCCAAAATCTTGAGCGACAGAACTTCTTGGAGAGGATTGTTGAGAAAGTAGATGGGAGGGTTGTCCAGTCGATCTTTTCGGAGAGACATAGTAAGAGTGTGAGATTTGTCAGGATTGAAAGACATGTTCCACTTGTTTGACCAGTCTGTGATTTTGTCCAGGTCTTCAGAGAGTGAGGAGGCAGCAGACTGCCGATCTGAGGGAAGAGGAATGGAGCGGCAGAGAGTGGAGTCATCAGCAAAGAGATAGAGAGGATTTTCGAGAGAGTCAGAGAGATCATTGATGAAGACCAGAAAAAGCACGGGGCCCAGAACACTGCCTTGGGGAACTCCAGCCTGAACAGGAAGAGGAGATGAGAGAAACCCATTCAGGGCCACACGTTGACGACGACTAGAGAGGAAGTCCGCCAGCCATGCGTGGAGATTTCCATGGATACCAAAGGAGGAGAGTTTGGTGAGCAGAGCGGGGTGCCAGACCGTGTCGAAGGCACGTGATATGTCGAGGGAGACAGCTCTAATTTCCTGTTTGGCATTGAGGACCTCCATCCATTGTTGAGACAGCAGAAGCAGCATGTCCAGAGTAGAGTGACCTGGTCTGAAACCAAATTGATGATCAGAGATCAAGCCATTGGAGAAGAGGAAAGATTTCATATCCGAAGCAATGATGGATTCCATGACTTTGCTGATAATTGGGAGAAGGCTGATTGGTCTGTAGTTGCTAGGATCTGTTTTTGCACCTTTTTTGTGCAAAGCGGTGATGTTGGCTGATTTCCAAGCAGATGGCAGTTGACCTTGAGCAAAAGAGAGGGTGAAGAGAACAGAGAGAGGGTGAGACAGAGCAGCAGAGCAGGATTTTAGGACCCGTGGGCTGATGCCGTCGGGTCCAGTTGCAGAATCAGAGTCGAGGGTTGACAGAAACTTTTCCACCTTGTCAGGAGGAAAGGACACGGAGTCCAGGAGCAGCAGGGTACGACTGGGTATGGTGGGTACAGAGAGGGATGGGTTTGGGACACAAGATTTAGAGGCAAACACAGAGTTGAGGCATTCAGCTTTTTCACGTGCGGAGTCAGCTGTGTAGCCGTTTGAGGTAAGGGAGGGGATGGAGGGGGAACAAACACCAGAAACGGATTTGACCAGACGCCACCAGGATTTGGAAGAGGGAGACAGATAAGAGAGTTCGGTCTTGAGAACGGAGAGATATTGTTTCCTGGCTCTCCTGAGGGTGGACACACACTTGTTTCGGGCTTTGTGAAAGGAAATGAGATTTCCTTCCGTTGGATTTGCTTTCCAGGAGACGAAGGCAAGTTGTTTCTGGGCAACAGCCTCACCACAAGATTCCGTGTACCATGGACGGGAGGAAGGGTATGACAACTGAAGACGAGATGGGATAAATCTGTGCATGAGAGAGAGCAATTTACTTTGGAAGAATTCCCAGGATGAGTTGATGTCAGAGGTGGTAGAGATGGGAGACCAGTCCAGATGATTGATGGCTGCTTGAAGACCGTGCCAGTTGGCCTGAGTGAAATGCCAGACTCGTCGACGCTGAGCAGGCTCCCTGAGGATGGTCAGAGAGATGTCGACTTTAACAAGGACATGATCAGATGATCCGATCGGAGCAGAAGAAGAGCAGCAGACATTTTCAGGGAAGTTAGTCATAACCAAGTCCAGAAGAGAAGATGTTCCGTTGACTGAGATCCGGGTCGGGAAATTGACAGATTGTGTCAGTCCCAGTGAGTCGCAGAAGTCCTTTGCTGAGGAGCCATGGCTGGTGAGAGAGGTACCCACACCCAGCCAACTGGCATGATGACAGTTGAAATCACCACATATGAGGAAGAGAGAGTTGGGATGAGTAGATAGAAGTTGGTCCATATCATCAGACAGCGAGATGTAGATTGAGTCATCACTGTTTGGTGGACGGTACAACACACATATGAACAAGAGGTGGGAGCGAAGGGGAAGCCGTAGCCAGAGGTATTCCTGGGGGTGAGGTGGAGAGAGTGCAGTGCAGGGCGAGTGAGGAAGAGAGTTTTTGATAAAGATAGCAACCCCGCCTCCAGGACGAGGCTCAGGTCTATCATACCGGAGGAGGGAGTAGCCCGGGAGAGATACTATGGAATCAGAGACATCATAAAGGAGGAAAGTTTCTGTTAAGCAGATCACGTCTGGTTTGACAGAAGCAACCTGTATGGAGAGATCAGTTAAGTTTTCAGGTTGTCTGTCCGGTTGTCCGTCCGTGGTTTTCCCAAGATACATACCTGTACCAAGAGGGTTGCTGGCAGATACATACCTGTACTTTACATCATGATACGTACCTGTACCAAGTTTGAATTATATCACTTTAGCCGTTCTCAAGTTATAGACCTATTACAGATTTGACCTTTCACCTCTTGACTCCAAATTCTAATCAGTTAACCTTTACATCATTATACATACCTGTACCAAGTTCGAATTAGATAACTTCAGCTGTTCTCAAATTATAGACATATTATAGACTTTGACCTTTGACCTCTTGACCCCAAAATCTAATCAGTTCATCCTTACATCAATCTACATAAGTATACCAAATTTGGTCAGAATCCCATCACTGGTTCACAAGTTATTTGCGGTAACATGATTTTTACCTAACATGACCTCTCACCTTTGGCCTTTGACCTCGTGACCCCAAATCGAATCAGTTCATCTTTACCTCATTATACATACCTGCGCCATGTTGGACTAAGATCCATTCAGCCATTCTCAAGTTATCGCGGGAACGAAAACCTACCACGGACGGACAACCGGACAGACAACCTGAAAACATAATGCCTCCGGCGGCTTCGTCAAGGGAGGCATACAAATCCGATCTATGGTTGCTGCAAAATCCGCCCTGGGTTTGAGAAGGTCCAAAATAACCCAGCCTGATTAGGGTTATGGAAGAAGAGAAGAGAACAAGTACAGATACATTCAAAGTACACCGCCCCCATGTCAAATAATTAAATATCCTACAGCGCGGCATTGCCGGGGCGCCTCCGCCTCCAGCGCCCGGCCATACCGCAGTGCAGCTCATAGAGACTGCATTGAGAGGGAGAGGTGTATAGTAATTGATTGATTAATTGTATAATTAAAATCAATAAAAGATTATCACAAAATATTTTCTTAATCAATTGGCTAATACCATAACTAAACTACTAGTGCTTCATCCGAAGATATATCTTTTAGAAATTTAATTAAATAAGTCATTAATAAAAAATTAAATAATTAATTGATTAATCAATAAATAATTAATCGATTCAATGATTAATCAATAAATCAAAAATATCCTTGATAGCCACATCACTTGGTCACTCATGTCCAAATATTAGCTTCCTAGCTCAAAAGGTGCCTGAGATATTGGCCAAATGAGAAAGAAAATAAATAAATGATTAATAATGAAAATAAATAAATAATAATCATAAAAAATTAAATTATTAATCAATTCGGTCATAGAACACATAAACCACCACCATTTCATCAGAATCTGTAACTAAAAAAAAAAAAAAGAGTCATTAATCTAATAATTAAATAATTAATCGATTAATTGATTAATTGATTAATTAATAAATCAAAAATAGCCTTTGCAGACAAATCACCTGGTCATTGGCATGTCCAAATATCAGCTTCCTAACTCAAAAGGTGCCTGAGTTAATGGTCAGAAGAGAAAGGAAATTTGATTAATTAAATAAGTACTTAATTAATCGCTAATAATTAAATAACTCCTCAATTAATTGATTAATCAAAAAACAAAAAAAAGTTTTTGACAAAGGACTTGCTCACTATTGTGCCGAAATTTCAGCTTCCTAGCTCAAAGGATGGCTGAGATATCGCCCGGACAAACAAACAAGAAAACAAGAAAGAAAACAAGAAAACAAGAAAACAAACAACCAGAGTGAAAACTGAGTACTCCCTTTCAGCGTGCGTCATTGCCGAGCCCCCTTTGGTGCCCGGCAATGACGTTTTGCAATGCCTGGAGATGGCATAGGAAAGGAGCGGTGTACAATATTGTTATCATACAAATTGCCTCTTAAAACCGCTTGGATGTATATTGAAGAAAGGAAGGAAATGAGGGGAAAAGGGGCATAGCAGAGAGATGAAATGAGAGTAGGATTAGGACGAAATGAGGTAGAGGATGTAGAAGGAGAGCGAGGGAAGGAGGATGTATGGAAAACATGCAAGAGGAGGTGAAGATGGTGGATACCAGGGGTCAAAATATCACTACTTTGCACACGTAACATGTGCAGTCGTGGCCAAAAATATTGGCACCCTTGAACTTTTTTCAAATAAATAACTATTTTCCCTAAAAATAAGTTGAAATTCACAAAAGTATTTGGTCTCCACAATTCTTTATTTCACTGTTAATATTACAGAACCTTTGTTTTTGATTCATAACTTAATATATCCTTTCTACTCAGAAAATCAAAAAAAATTGCATTGACAAAATTATTGACACCCTAGACTTAATATTTGGTAGCACGGCCTTTGGACAAAATAACTGCAGTCAAGCGCTTCCTATAGCCATGAATGAGCTTCCTCCACCTCTCTACTGGCAGTTTGGCCCACTCTTCTTGTGCAAACTGCACCAGTTCTCCCAGATTTGAAGGGAGCCTTCTCCCAACTGATGTTTTCAGATCTCCCCACAGGTGTTCAATGGGATTTCGATCTGGACTCATTGCTGGCCACTTCCGAACAGTCCAGTATTTTGTCTTGAACCATTCCTGGGTGCTTTATAAAGTGTGTTTGCGGTCATTGTCCTGCTGCAAGCCCCATGACCTTCGATGAAAACCCAGCTTTCTGACACAGGGTTCAACACTGAGCTCCAAAATGCCTTGGTAATCTTCTGATTTCATGATGCCATTAACACATTCAAGGCACCCAGTGCCGGAGGCAGCACAGCAACCCCAAAACATCACTGAACCTCCTCCATGTTTGACTGTCGCGAAGGCGTTCTTTTCTTTGAAGGCTTCATTTTGTTTTCTGTAAACAGAGATGAGGTGCTTTACCAAAAAGCTCCAATTTGGTCTCATCTGTCCACAGGACATTCTCCCAGAAGGAGTTTGGCTTGTTCAAGGGTGTTTTGGCAAACTCCAGTCAGGATTTCCTAAGTCTGTCTCTCAGCAGAAGTGGGGTCCTCCTGGGTCTCCGTTCATTGTGGTGGTGACGGATGGGGTGAGTTGAAACTGTCGTACCTTGTGTCTGTAGGTCAGCTTGAATCTGTTTAGCAGTTGATGGAGGTGCTTTCTCCACCATTCAAACAATCCTTCGCTGCAATATACGATCAAGTTTTCTCTTGCGGCCACGTCCAGGGAGGTTGGTTACAGTGCCATGGGCCTTAAACTTCCTGATAACATTGTGTACAGTGGACACAGGAACATCAAGGTCTCTGGAGATGGACTTGTAGCCTTCAGATTGTCCATGCTTGGCTACAATCTTGTGTCTGACCTCCTCAGACAATTCTCTGGTTTTCTTTCTTTTCTCCATGCTCATTGCATGGAGAGCACAGGTACATGTTAGTTGGTAGCTTATAACGTATAAAGCTTGTAACTTGTAAAGCTTTTAACTTGTGAAACTTGTAACTTGTAAACACAGTGACACAAAACAGCAGAATGACTCCTTTTCTCGATTCAAACTGGGTGAATGAGTGATTTTTTTTATAATACAGGCACGTGCAACTCCCCACAGGTGAGTTCAATTCCAAAGTAAAGAAAAATCTCCTGCTTGAAATGCAATTATTTCTAACAACTTCTAAAAGGTACCAATACTATTGTCCAGGCCATTTTAGGATTTCTGTGTGGAACAAGCTAAGATTTTGTAATCATTTCAGCTTTCTTTGTTTTTCTCCACTGCAAACGAAAGAAATGCAAATGTTGATACTAAAATATGTTTTAATTTCAACAATTTTCTTTAAGAAATAGTGAATTATTTGAAAAAAGTGCAAGGGTGCCAATATTTTTAGCCATGACTGTATGTAGATGGCCTATTATTTATATGGTAAAACTTGTCATTTGTAAAAGTTGTAACCTGTAAAATTGATAACGTGTAAAACTTTTAACTTGTAAAGCTTATAACTTGTAAAGCTTTTAACTTGTGAAACTTGTAAAGCATGTATTTGTGAAACTTGTACCTTGTAAAGCTTTTAACTTGTGAAACTTGTAACTTGTAAAGCTTTTAACTTGTGAAACTTGTAACTTGTAAAGCTTTTAACTTGGAAAACTTTTAACTTGCAAAGCTTTTAACGTGTAAATCTTGTAACTTGTAAAGCTTGTAACATGTAAAACTTGTAACTTGGAAAACCTGTTACTTGTAAAGCTGGTAACTTGTAAAGCTTGGAACTTATGAAACTTGTAACTTGTAAAGCTTTTAACTTATGAAACTTGTTACTTGCAAAGCTTTTAACTTGGAAAGCTTTTAACTTGTGAAACTTGTAACTTGTAAAGCTTTTAACTTGGAAAACTTTTAACTTGTAAAGCTGGTAACTTGTACAGCTTGTAACTTATGAAACTTGTAACTTGTAAAGCTTGTAACTTATGAAACTTGTAACTTGTAAAGCTTTTAACTTATGAAACTAGTTCCTTGTAAAGCTTGTAACTTGTAAAGCTTGTAACTTGTAAAGCTTGTAACTTGTAAAACTTGTAACTTATGAAACTTGTAACTTGTAAAGCTTTTAACTTATGAAACTTGTAACGTGTAAAACTTTTAACTTGTAAAGCTTGTAACTTGTAAAGCTTTTAACTTGTGAAACTTGTCAAGCATGTATTTGTGAAACTTGTACCTTGTAAAGCTTTTAACTTGTGAAACTTGTAACTTGTAAAGCTTTTAACTTGTGAAACTTGTAACTTGTAAAGCTTTTAACTTGGAAAACTTTTAACTTGCAAAGCTTTTAACTTGTAAAGCTTGTAACTTGTAAAGCTTGTAACATGTAAAACTTGTAACTTGGAAAACCTGTTACTTGTAAAGCAGGTAACTTGTAAAGCTTGGAACTTATGAAACTTGTAACTTGTAAAGCTTGTAACTTATGAAACTTGTAACTTGTAAAGCTTTTAACTTATGAAACTTGTTACTTGTAAAGCTTGTAACTTGTAAAGCTTGTAACTTGTAAAGCTTGTAACTTGTAAAACTTGTAACTTGGAGAACTTGTTACTTGTAAAGCTTGTAACTTGTAAAGCTTGTAACTTATGAAACTTGTAACTTGTAAAGCTTGTAACTTATGAAACTTGTAACTTGTAAAGCTTTTAACTTGTGAAACTTGTAACTTGTAAAACTTGTAATTTGTGAAACTTGGGGGACAGAGCACAGATACATGTTAGTTGGTAGCTTATAACGTATAAAGCTTGTAACTTGTAAAGCTTTTAGCTTGTGAAACTTGTAACTTGTAAAGCTTGTAACTTGGAAAGCTTTTAACTTGTGAAACTTGTAACTTGTAAAGCTTTTAACTTGGAAAACTTTTAACTTGCAAACTTTTAACTTGTAAAGCTTGTAACTTGTAAAGCTTGTAACATGTAAAACTTGTAACTTGGAAAACTTGTTACTTGTAAAGCTGGTAACTTGTAAAGCTTGTAACTTATGAAACTTGTAACTTGTAAAGCTTGTAACTTATGAAACTTGTAACTTGTAAAGCTTTTAACTCATGAAACTTGTTCCTTGTAAAGCTTGTAACTTGTAAAGCTTGTAACTTGTAAAGCTTGTAACTTGTAAAACTTGTAACTTGGAAAACTTGTTACTTGTAAAGCTTGTAACTTGTAAAGCTTGTAACTTATGAAACTTGTAACTTGTAAAGCTTGTAACTTATGAAACTTGTAACTTGTAAAGCTTTTAACTTGTGAAACTTGTAACTTGTAAAACTTGTAATTTGTGAAACTTGGGGGACAGAGCACAGATACATGTTAGTTGGTAGCTTATAACGTATAAAGCTTGTAACTTGTAAAGCTTTTAGCTTGTGAAACTTGTAACTTGTAAAGCTTGTAACTTGGAAAGCTTTTAACTTGTGAAACTTGTAACTTGTAAAGCTTGTAACTTGTAAAGCTTTTAACTTGTGAAACTTGTAACTTGTAAAGCTTGTAACTTGTAAAGCTTTTAACTTGTGAAACTTGTAACTTGTAAAGCTTTTAACTTGGAAAACTTTTAACTTGCAAAGCTTTTAACTTGTAAAGCTTGTAACTTGTAAAGCTTGTAACTTGTAAAACTTGTAACTTGGAAAACTTGTTACTTGTAAAGCTTGTAACTTGTAAAGCTTGTAACTTATGAAACTTGTAACTTGTAAAGCTTGTAACTTATGAAACTTGTAACTTGTAAAGCTTTTAACTTGTGAAACTTGTAACTTGTAAAACTTGTAATTTGTGAAACTTGGGGGACAGAGCACAGATACATGTTAGTTGGTAGCTTATAACGTATAAAGCTTGTAACTTGTAAAGCTTTTAGCTTGTGAAACTTGTAACTTGTAAAGCTTGTAACTTGGAAAGCTTTTAACTTGTGAAACTTGTAACTTGTAAAGCTTTTAACTTGGAAAACTTTTAACTTGCAAAGCTTTTAACTTGTAAAGCTTGTAACTTGTAAAGCTTGTAACATGTAAAACTTGTAACTTGGAAAACTTGTTACTTGTAAAGCTGGTAACTTGTAAAGCTTGTAACTTATGAAACTTGTAACTTGTAAAGCTTGTAACTTATGAAACTTGTAACTTGTAAAGCTTTTAACTCATGAAACTTGTTCCTTGTAAAGCTTGTAACTTGTAAAGCTTGTAACTTGTAAAGCTTGTAACTTGTAAAACTTGTAACTTGGAAAACTTGTTACTTGTAAAGCTTGTAACTTGTAAAGCTTGTAACTTATGAAACTTGTAACTTGTAAAGCTTGTAACTTATGAAACTTGTAACTTGTAAAGCTTTTAACTTGTGAAACTTGTAACTTGTAAAACTTGTAATTTGTGAAACTTGGGGGACAGAGCACAGATACATGTTAGTTGGTAGCTTATAACGTATAAAGCTTGTAACTTGTAAAGCTTGTAACTTGTAAAGCTTTTAACTTGTGAAACTTGTAACTTGTAAAGCCTGTAACTTGTAAAGCTTTTAACTTGTGAAACTTGTAACTTGTAAAGCTTGTAACTTGTAAAGCTTTTAACTTGTGAAACTTGTAAGTTGTAAAGCTTGTAACTTCTAAAGCTTTTAACTTGTGAAACTTGTAACTTGTAAATCTTGTAACTTGTAAAGCTTTTAACTTGTGAAACTTGTAACTTGTAAAGCTTTTAACTTGTGAAACTTGTAACTTGTAAAGCTTGTAACTTGTAAAGCTTGTAACTTTTGAAACTTGTAACTCGTAAAACTTGTAATTTGTGAAACTTCGGGGACAGAGCACAGATACATGGTAGTTGGTAGCTTATCTATATAAATAAAACACAGTTTGTGTGTGTGTGTGTGTGTATTACCTATAGACTCCTAAACGGAGAGGCTCACGTACTTGATTTTTGGCATAGACATGGCCACTGGGCCTGGGAAGGACATGACCTCCGATGATGAGATCCATCTTTGTTATTCATTTTTAACTTAGCGCATTTCAGCAAGGAACATTATACACTGATCTCAGCCTGTGCCAGAGCAGCTCGCTGATTCGCTCAGAGCGATCACGTGATGTTCCATCCTTGCCGCCAGACTCCACGCTGCCTGCTATACTATAGATCAGTGGCTATACTCCCACGCAGGCTGCATTGGGATTATGTGGGGATTATCAATGGCAGCCTGGTCACTAGCGTCTGAAGAATGAAGTTTGGACGTACGAGCCAGGCCAGGCTGCCAAGTTCAAATTGCCTGATACCCTGCCCGTTTACATTCTCTGCGAATGTACGGGGGTCGAGGCTCCTGTGTGTGGAGGGGGGGGGAGGAGGGGGGGAGGGGGTTGTCCGAGGCCAAGTTTTTTTTTCTTTCATATTTAGATCCATATTGTTAGCCATAACTTAGCGCATTTCCAATTGGGTTCTGAACATTACAGCCTCTGCCTCTGCCACAGCTCAGAGCGATCACGTGACAATTTTCAAGTTTGCAAGGAAGAAGGCACGAGACCCCAGCCCCATACATACATCACTGCCTGCGCCATCAATTTGCATGTTATCGGTTACCTTTTATGGCTCGCTCAGGATCTTCGTCAGGCTCGCGAGCGAGTTAGCCAATCACCTGGGAGGATGAGGCCACGTTGGCCACGCCCACGATGTGGCATTAGCAAGACGTCGTTTGTTTGATTGCAGAGTCGTTCAGGATCTTCATCTGGCTCGGGAGCGAGTTAGGTTACCACATGTAAACGTAAAGGTGAAAAAAATTGAATTTGTCTACGAAATCACACATGGAAGACTGACTGTGATAAAGGCAATGCCACCTAAGAAAATAAATTTGTCACGTTCAACCTCCAGAGCAAGGAAAATCGCTGATCAGAGACTCCATGAAACCGATGAAGATACTTTTCACCGTCGACAAGCCAATCAAGAACGTGTCTCTAGATTCAGACAGTGAGAGACAGAAAATGAGAGCAGCACGTCTAAACGCCATTCAACAACGTGTGGTGGGGGCCAGACAGCGAGAGACAGAAGATGAGACAGAGGCACGTCTAAACGCCATTCAACAATGTGTGGCGGGAGCCAGACAGCAAGAGACAGAAGATGAGACAGAGGCACGTGTAAACGCCATTCAACAACGTGTGGCGAGAGCCAGACAGCATGAGACGGAAGAACAGCGCCAAAAACGACTCATCAACTGGCAACCATCAGGCAGACAGCATCCGGCCATTGCATGGATGAAGGCTCTATTCAGTTACAATCCGAACACTGATGACTCCTCAAAGGTTGATATCGGCTCCATGTCGTTCACCTGTCGGTTTTGCCATGCCTTGAAATGGAAGGGCCTTTTGCCTTTTTCCATACCAAATAAATCAAACAATTCCAGAAGTGTACAAAGTTGGTGGTATGGCTTCTTCTTCTTCTTCCTGATCAGCATCACACTTACCTCAGAAACGTGATGAATGCCACATTCACCCCATTCACCCACCAGCATATATATATGAACCCCCTTCCTCTCCTGCCTCCCCCCTCCCAACTCCCCTCCCCTGCCTCCCCCCTCCCCTTCCCACCTTCCTCCCTCTTCCCCCACTCCCCCCTCTCCTCCCATCTTCCATCCCCCCCTCCCATCCCCATATCCTCCTCCCTCCCACCTTCCCCCCTCCTCCTCCCCCTCCCTCCCCATACCTCATCCCCCTTCCCTCCCCTCCCCCCTCCCCTCCACGTCCCCCCCTCCCCTCCTCCTCCCCCCTCCTCCCCCGCCCGGCAACGCCGGGTACTTCTGCTAGTAACGTATAAAGCTTGTAACTTGTAAAGCTTTTAACTTGTGAAACTTGTAAAGCATGTATTTGTGAAACTTGCAAAGCATGTATTTGTGAAACTTGCAAAGCATGTATTTGTGAAACTTGCAAAGCATGTATTTGTGAAACTTGTAAAGCTTTTAACTTGTGAAACTTGTAAAGCATGTATTTGTGAAACTTGTACCTTGTAAAGCTTTTAACTTGTGAAACTTGTAAAGCATGTATTTGTGAAACTTGTACCTTGTAAAGCTTTTAACTTGTGAAACTTGTAAAGCATGTATTTGTGAAACTTGTAACTTGTAAAGCTTTTAACTTGTGAAACTTGCAAAGCATGTATTTGTGAAACTTGCAAAGCATGTATTTGTGAAACTTGCAAAGCATGTATTTGTGAAACTTGTAAAGCTTTTAACTTGTGAAACTTGTAAAGCATGTATTTGTGAAACTTGTACCTTGTAAAACTTTTAACTTGTGAAACTTGTAAAGCATGTATTTGTGAAACTTGTACCTTGTAAAGCTTTTAACTTGTGAAACTTGTAACTTGTAAATCTTGTAATTTGTGAAACTTGGGGTGACAGAGCACAGCTACATGTTAGTTGGTAGCTTATAACGTATAAAGCTTGTAACTTGTGAAACTTGTAAAGCATGTATTTGTGAAACTTGTAACTTGTAAAGCTTTTAACTTGTGAAACTTGTAACTTGTAAAACTTGTAATTTGTGAAACTTGGGGGACAGAGCACAGCTACATGTTAGTTGGTAGCTTATAACGTATAAAGCTTGTAACTTGTGAAACTTGTAAAGCATGTATTTGTGAAACTTGTAACTTGTAAAGCTTTTAACTTGTGAAACTTGTAAAGCATGTATTTGTGAAACTTGTAACTTGTAAAGCTTTTAACTTGTGAAACTTGTACTTGTAAAACTTTTAACTTGTGAAACTTGTAATTTGTGAAACTTGGGGGACAGAGCACAGATACATGGTAGTTGGTAGCTTATAACGTATAAAGCTTGTAACTTTTAAAGCTTTTAACTTGTGAAACTTGTAAAGCATGTATTTGTGAAACTTGTACCTTGTAAAGCTTTTAACTTGTGAAACTTGTAACTTGGAAAACGTATAACTTGGAAAACTTGTAAATTGCAAAACTTGTACCTTGTAAAGCTTTTAACCTGTGAAACTTGTAAAGCATGTATTTGTGAAACTTTTACCTTGTAAAGCTAATAACTTGGAAAACTTGCAACATGTAAAGCTTTTAACTTGTGAAACTTGTAACTTCTAAAACTTGTAACTTGTGAAACTTGTAAAGATTGTAACTTGTAAAGCTTGTAACTTGTGAAACTTGTAAAGATTGTAACTTGCAAAGCTTGTAACTTGTAAATCTTGAAACTTGTAAAACTTGAAACTTGTAATTTGGAAACCTTGTTGCTTGTAATACTTGTAACTTGGAAAACTTGTCATGATAAAACTTGTAACTTGTAAAAATCTTGCAACTTGTAAAGCTTGTAACTTGTAAAACTTGAAACGTGTAATTTGGAAAACTTGTTGCTTGTAATACTTGTAACTTGGAAAACTTGTCATTATAAAACTTGTAACTTGTAAAAATCTTGCAACTTGTAAAGCTTGTAACTTGTAATACTTGAAACTTGTAATTTGGAAAACTTGTCATTATAAAACTTGTAACTTGTAAAAACTGTGCAACTTGTAAATCTTGTAACTTGTAAAACTTGAAACGTGTAATTTGGAAAACTTGTTGCTTGTAATACTTGTAACTTGGAAAACTTGTCATTATAAAACTTGTAACTTGTAAAAATCTTGCAACTTGTAAAGCTTGTAACTTGTAATACTTGAAACTTGTAATTTGGAAAACTTGTCATTATAAAACTTGTAACTTGTAAAAACTGTGCAACTTGTAAATCTTGAAACTTGTAAAACTTGAAACTTGTAATTTGGAAAACTTGTTGCTTGTAAAACTTGTAACCTGGAAAACTTGTTATTATAAAACTTGTAACTTGTAAAAATCTTGCAACTTGTAAAGCTTGTAACTTGGAAAACATGTTACTTGTAAAACTTGTAACTTATAAAACTTGGAACTTGTAAAGCTTGTAACTTGTAAAGCTTGTAACTTTGAAAACTTTTAACTTGGAAAACTTTTAACTTGGAAAACTTTTAACATGGAAAACATTTAATTTGGAAAACTTGTAACTTGTAAAGCTTATAACTTGGAAACCATGTAACTTGTAAAACTTGTAACATTGTAAAACTTGCAACTTGTGAAACTTGTAACTTGTGAAACTTGTAAAACTTGTCTCGTTTGAAGTATAACCAATCACCCAGTCATCTGCATGATGTGAAAAAGTATGTGCATGAACAGAACCCTTGGAGAAACAATAATATGTTTTAAGTGGCCACCTGTAGCTCCCCTCCCTCCCCCCAAATATCCTTTTCCCACCATCACACCTTTTAAAGCAAAATTACACAGTAATAGAGAGGAAGTGTTGGTCTTATATCCATAAATGTTGTCTGTTATAACTTTAGGACCTGAACACCCCATTTCTAAATTTATGGAATGGAACTTGTAACTTGTTGAAAATTCACGGAACACAGCCGTGTTTTCCTTGGAGTCCCCCCCCCCCCCCCACTAATTTTATTATTATCATTCTTTCCTCAACATAATTGTGTTATTTAATTTTGCTCTTTCACAATTTTTCTTACGTAATTCCATCTCTTTTCTTCCTTCTTGGGAATTTTTTTTTTTTGAAAAAGAAAAGAAAAGACAAAAACTGATACAATACAGAGGAAAGGTACAAAAAATAAAAAAAAAGATACAAAAAAGAGATACAAAATCTCTGGAGCTCCAACACTTACTAATACAGAGGAAAGTTTGTAAATGTGCATCGCAGGGCATTACCATTAACTTGTGCTATTTGCACGACAAACACAGTGTTGGATGTAATGCAGATGTTGAGGAGATTTAAGTTGAATCCTCTAAAGTTGAACCATATAAAGTTATCGTTTTGTAGAAAGGGGATGAATAATATGACTCATATACTGTTAGGGGTGGGTTCCCCCATGCCCCCATTGAATATATGATGTGATCGGATGCCATGCGTGCATATGCTCGCTCATAGAAACTTTGTGGATATACTCACAAAGTCAGACATTATTCAATTCGAAGATACCCGCAGAACCATCCTGCAGGCCTGGTTTCCCCTCTGGAGACCTCCTTATTTATGAGCATCACCCCTCCCCACGTTCTTCACTGAAGCAAGTGCACGCCACCCCACAGGTGGTTTCATCAGTCGAAGGTGGCATTGAACTACTCACAACGTATGCAGCAAAGTGTCCTGATACAAAGATACAAAATGTCCTGCCATGGGGCGAGTGCAGAGACTCATTCGGCAGTCTGAGGGTTCTTAGAGGGTACATCAGACATCTCTGGAGCTCCAGAAACATATGAGCCAGGCCTGACCTTGATCGACATGATGCTGGATATGATGTGGGTGATACACCATGCACTGTAGAGTTCGTCTCATGCTCTAGTGCCTACTTCTTCTTCAGTATACAGCACATGGTAGTTGGTAGCATAATTTTATGGTGGCGCAGTTGTGCTGCTGATGCAGTGCCCCTTGCAGGTTGGAGGAATATTTTAGAATTTCGCCAGGCGATGCTCGCTCTCCAACTTTTTGTGAAGAACATGATGGGATTTTTAACTTCCACCAACTAATCCTGGCACCTGGTAGACAGGATGCTTCGTTTAATATCCATCCGAAGGATATATTGATGAATTGCCATGCCTGCAAAACACAAGTATGACAGTTTATACCTGGTTCTAGATTCAAACCCAGCCTAGAGGTTTAGCAGTTAATTACTATTTAAGAATGGCTATCACACTGATTTGTTTGGAGCAGGACAGCTTCGAGGAATTTGCACTTACCTTTGAGGTGTCCACCCTGGGATTGAATCTCGACACACCAATAAACGATCACCTTGGTGTTCCACAATCAGGGAGATGTATCAATGTGTGCACCGTAACATTGAGAGGACGTTTACTTGGAGGACACACCTGTGAGCACCAGTCGTTTGTGGATGTTAAAACCCCCTCTGTGTCTTTCACGAGGAGTCGGCAAGTTATTACGGGCGCCCTGAACAAATTACGAATTACTGCCCTGACTGCCTGCTGGGAAGGCAATGGCAAACCACCTAGTGTAAAACTTGCCAAGAGATCGCTTCAGCAGCCGCCAACATTCTGTACGACGATGATGATGATGATGATGGATGATGATGATGATGATAATGACTCCTTTGGTGTCATAGGATTCCACCCATCTTAGACAAATTAAGAGCCTTTGACCTCACCCTCTGCCTTGGAGAGCAGGTGGATTGTCCTGTGAAATCCACACGTGTTGTCCACGTGTAATCCACGTGTTAATCCACGTACTACAGGAAAATCCACGTGTTCTCACGTAGATCATAATCCGATGTAGGGGATTCATTTTCAAAACAAATCACAATAAAATTATAAATCACCATTATATCAGTAATTCAAACAATGGGGGGGAGGAGCCTTAAAGGGGTCCATCACAGATATATATATATATATATATATATATATATATATATATATATATATATATATATATATATATATATATATATACGTATCTATATATATATATATATATATATATATATATATATATATATATATATATTGTTACGGTCCGCGGATTAGGATGTTATTTTTACCGAGCGGAGGTATAACCGCGGCCGAACAGTTGTTCCCCGACTAAACCCGATTTACCCAAACGTTGGCCGTATCGCGCCACCGCTATTCAATCGGGAAAAGACTAAGACGACACGGATGTGAAGAAAAGGAAGACGAAGGCAAAGAAAGGTTTGAAATACGATTACTATTTACAGGCTCAAAGTAACCAAGGAGAAGGAAAGATAATAAAATAATATACAGAAGCTTTTAGAGACACAGGGAAAATACTAGCTTACCTAACAGGCTTAATTACTACCCAGGACAGAACAAACGAAGACACAGACTCACGCGGGGAATTGCTGAGTGGATTGGCTGGAAGGAGGTGTGTGGCTGGAGGGGGAGGACGGCACGGGGCTGACTGGAGCTTGATCCCGCACGGGACGTCGGGCTGGACCTCGACGGCCGCTGATGCCACCGAGCCTGTTGTGTGTGCGGGATCCGGGTCGGAGCTGCTTGGTGGAGCCGACGCGCTGGTGGGGGGTCTGGCGTGACGGGTTCTCTCCTCTCTCTTTCTTGGTCGAACCACTCTTTCTCCACGGACAACTCAACGCAACCACTCAATGCAACCACTGACCACCCCGGACGACCAACTCAGCTCTTGTCATGGACCTCTCTACGCGCTCTGTTCTGACGACCCAGCTCTTTCCTTGGACTCCTCTCTCTTTCTTGGTCCAACCACTCTTTCTCCACCGACAACTCAACGCAACCACTCAACGCAACCACTGACCACCCCTGACGACCAACTCAGCTCTTGTCATGGACCTCTCTACGCGCTCTGTTCTGACGACCCAGCTCTTTCCTTGGACTCCTCTCTCTTGGGGGCGTCTCTCATGGGCTATATATCGCCCCACCCTTGAACCTTTGCGAACCTCCCCGATCGCTCTTCCTCCGCCCTCTCAAACCAAACCCCTCGTGCTTGGTTGGTTGTTCGGGGCCGGGCCACTCCTCCCCTCTCTGATGAGGTGGGGACCCGCCTTTCTTCCCCAACCCTGCCTCGTGGCCAATGGTGGTTGAAGAAAACCGCCCAAAATGCAGTTGACCATTGAAATGAAATGAAAGGGGATCTACTCTTATTTCACTTGGTGCAATGGAGTATTTAAATTAATGGGAGACACAGCCTTACCCTAAGACACATAATAAGATATAAGCTACTGAACAAGGGTTTTATCGGGTCCTGCAATGTGGTGTTTATGGAATAACTACCGAGACGCCCTTTGACCTTTACACTACGGAGGTATTTACAAGGATCATGACATTTACAAATGGTGATCTTTACAACAATTTACACTACAACAAAAAAAACAAACCATTCTCATATCCACAACACTGCACCCTCCTCCTCTTAGGCACGTCCCGGGCCTACAACTTTAATTTAGTGTGACACGTAGGTGTAGTTCCCTCTACTTTTAACCTGACCCTGAGTGCGACAGTTTTAAAACACAAATAAATGTGTCCCGCTGCTCCATTGCACCCTGCCTAACAGACTCACGCCCACAGTTAACCGAATTGCGGAATGGTCTTCAAACTACACACTGACGGTGGGGAGCATTATTTACAGTTGACACTACTTTTATTTACAAAACTAACCCAGGACCTGTGATTGTTCTTTCTGGGGGGGAGACAGTCTGATCTGCATCGACGCACCAGGAAAGCACTCAAAATGCACCAACACACCCTCAAGCACCAATCGGTGCAGTCACCACTGTTCATCAGTGTTCATGAATAATCAAAATAAACCAACAACCCCTAACCCTGCAGGTGGTCTCTTGCTCTTCGGCTCCCTCTGCTGGCTATTATTATTTCTCTTCCAGATGTTGTCTTTTTACTTTGCTGACGGCCTATTTGTACTAAAGTAAAATGCACCCAACGTGTCCCTTTTATTTTCTTTATTTATGGCCCACAGGGCCGACTAGTGTGGTTCACCTGTGGGGCATCGGTGCCCTGTGGCCAAGGTCCACCAGCAAGATTTCGGGCCCTCATGGCCGGTTCCAGCAGAGGGGCCATGCCCCAACCCATGGGGTCCATAAGTGGTGCTCGGCCACTGACATGTGGTCCATAATGTGGTGCATCGATGCAGACAGCTGGTTCTGGGAGTTCCGGGCGCACAATGGCCGATTAACGCACGCTCCCCTCGGCGCCCAATGGCGCACAGGTCATGTGGGAGACAAAAGGGGGACAAGACAAATGAGCGAGGGGTAAGGTCACAAGGGTACACATCAAACAAGGCAATGCAAGGCGAAATGCATACGGAGGGCGAAGTGAGAAAGCTCGTCCCTACCGTACGTCACCCCCCTGTCACCTACACTACCCTTGCCCTTACCCCATATGTACAAAATCTACACATTACAAATTCGTCGCTACTGTCACGTCTTCCCCATATTTCCCCTACACCAAATTCGTCTCCACAATCCCTCTATCCAAAATTTGCCATCACCAAATTCATCATCAATCCTCATAAGGAGGAAGAGATGGAACATCAAGCACAATGTCACACCCACGTCATGATGCGTCTCACAATCCAAAACATTTGCACATAAAAATAATAAAAACAACCTGGCATGGTGTGGAGTACCTGTCACCTCAGGTGAGTGGATGCAGATGGTGCGAGGAGACTCCAATCCTAACTATCCTCTCAATGACTTTAACACACGTTACACTACCCGGGGTCTTTCCCTGCCAATCCATTGGCCAACTTACTCTATGGGTTCTAAAAACCAATTCCCATTGACCAAACTGTGGTGCTGCTCAATTTGGGGTCTCACTCCCCCGATTCAACTCCCGGTGCCCTTGCACAATTTCTGGGCTGTGACGTGTAGCTCTCCCAGCAGGTCTACCCACCTGCACACCTCCACCACTGTAGTTGCCACCCGAGCTTACCTATCTCCTCACCCTAACCTAACTAACTGGGGAAGGCCCCTCCTGGCTCTGTCACCCCTTGGTGCCCTCTGGCACTGGGATACCCGGGTCCGTCCTCCGGTTCCTCGGGCCCCATCCACAACTACCGGCTCCCAGAGCCCACCTGCGGCCTCACCTGGCCAACATCCTCACAGTGGTGGAGTGCCCAAACCAACTACACACACTAACAGGCTACACGCCCAGCCATTTCCACAACACTAATGCACCCATCCAAACATCATTCTTCCACCCGCACCACAGATGCCAATATCCAACCACAATTTACCTATACCCTCTACCTAACACTTACACTACCCGCCCCGGGTATTCGTGATGGGGGTCCACTCTTCCCCCATTCACACCTTCGCACCATCCATTCCACTCCACAATTTCCACCATACTCACTCCACAACCATCCATTCCAATCCTCCATATATTCCACACTCCATGTATTTCACACACCTGTTGGTGCACACCTGTGCACTCACACCTGGTGCCACCTGCACCCTCTTTCCTTCCTGGACCATTTGGTCAATAGAACTCACATCACTATCACTCACTCAAACACTGCTCCACACACCTGTTCAGTTGCACACCTGTGCAATCACAACTGTTCCTCACAATCACAATCAGTTACTCATACCCTGCTCAATACACTTCCAATCCTCAAACACACGGCATCATCTCATCTAACTACTCCCCTCTGAAACTTGCGCTTCCCAGTCGTCCCTTTAAACTATTGCGCCCACGTCATTATCATCCACTCTAAACTACCTGCGTCCCCACTACAGGTGTCATTGTCACTAACTAACCTTAACGTTACCTAATGTCAATCTCTAGATCCCTACACACGATATATCCTAACCCACCCGGGCTAGTTTTCACTGCCATAAACCCAATAATTCTAGTGCTCCTTTGCCCCCCATTTGCTCACTCTGAGCATCCATCCGGTTCCCCATTTCGCTCCCCAATCGCTCACTATCAGCCCTCACTTCGTCCTTCATTCGCTCACTATCAGCCCTTGCTTCGTCCCTCATTGCCCCCATTTGCTCACCCTGCAGTTTGAGGGACGCCTGCATTTGCGCCATAAATTGCTCCATGAGGGCCTGCATTTGGGCCATCCCTCCCACTTGTGCAGCGGGTGCGGCCGCCGTAGCCATGTGCGAGGTGCCATTTTGCGCGCCTGAAACCTCGTGCGCGAGGACGCCATTTTGCGCGCCTGCTACCCCCTCAACCACATTGCCAATGTTCTCCTCCTCTCTTTCATCCACATACATTTCCCCGAGGTCCTGGGTCGGTTCTACCCCGTCTATCTGTATCTCTCCCACCGGCATCCCGTCGTCTTGACCAGCCATGGCGCGATTTCAAAATTCGGGTTTTGCTTTACAACACAAATTTCCAGCAGCTCGTAATTTTGAGCGCGTTAAGCGCACTTCGGGCCTCGTATCTCACTCCCTGACACCAATTTGTTACGGTCCGCGGATTAGGATGTTATTTTTACCGAGCGGAGGTATAACCGCGGCCGAACAGTTGTTCCCTGACTAAACCCGATTTACCCAAACGTTGGCCGTATCGCGCCACCGCTATTCAATCGGGAAAAGACTAAGACGACACGGATGTGAAGAAAAGGAAGACGAAGGCAAAGAAAGGTTTGAAATACGATTACTATTTATTACTATTTACAGGCTCAAAGTAACCAAGGAGAAGGAAAGATAATAAAATAATATACAGAAGCTTTTAGAGACACAGGGAAAATACTAGCTTACCTAACAGGCTTAATTACTACCCAGGACAGAACAAACGAAGACACAGACTCACGCGGGGAATTGCTGAGTGGATTGGCTGGAAGGAGGTGTGTGGCTGGAGGAGGAGGACGGCACGGAGCTGGCTGGAGCTTGATCCCGCACGGGACGTCGGGCTGGACCTCGACGGCCGCTGATGCCACCGAGCCTGTCGTGTGCGCGGGATCCGGGTCGGAGCTGCTTGGTGGAGCCGACGCGCTGGTGGGGGGTCTGGCGTGACGGGTTCTCTCCTCTCTCTTTCTTGGTCCAACCACTCTTTCTCCACCGACAACTCAACGCAACCACTCAACGCAACCACTGACCACCCCTGACGACCAACTCAGCTCTTGTCATGGACCTCTCTACACGCTCTGTTCTGACGACCCAGCTCTTTCCTTGGACTCCTCTCTCTTTCTTGGCCCAACCACTCTTTCTCCACCGACAACTCAACGCAACCACTCAACGCAACCACTGACCACCCCTGATGACCAACTCAGCTCTTGTCATGGACCTCTCTATGCGCTCTGTTCTGACGACCCAGCTCTTTCCTTGGACTCCTCTCTCTTGGGGGCATCTCTCATGGGCTATATATCGCCCCACCCTTGAACCTTTGCGAACCTCCCCGATCGCTCTTCCTCCGCCCTCTCAAACCAAACCCCTCGTGCTTGGTTGGTTGTTCGGGGCCGGGCCACTCCTCCCCTCTCTGACGAGGTGGGGACCCGCCTTTCTTCCCCAACCCTGCCTCGTGGCCAATGGTGGTTGAGGAAAACCACCCAAAATGCAGTTGGCCATTGAAATGAAATGAAAGGGGATCTACTCTTATTTCACTTGGTGCAATGGAGTATTTAAATTAATGGGAGACACAGCCTTACCCTAAGACACATAATAAGATATAAGCTACTTAACAAGGGTTTTATCGGGTCCTGCAATGTGGTGTTTATGGAATAACTACCGAGACGCCCTTTGACCTTTACACTACGGAGGTATTTACAAGGATCATGACATTTACAAAAGGTGATCTTTACAAAAATTTACACTACAACAACAAAAAAAACAAACCATTCTCATATCCACAACAATATATATATATATATATATATATATATATATATATATATATATATATATATATATATATATATATATATATATATATATACATATATATATATACATATATATATATATATATATATATATATATATATATATATATATATATATATATATATATATATATATATATATATATATATATATATATATTATATACGTATATATATATATATATATATATATATATATATACACATATATGTACATGCATACATACATACATACACACATATATGTGCATGC
>NC_136261.1:251954455-251981194 GCF_964187855.1 Myxine glutinosa
ACTTGGAGATCCGAGCTAATATGAAGAAAGCGGAGATGCAGACATTGGTGATAGAATCTTTGGTGGGACAAGGAACATGGAAAGAGGTAGCCTTGGATTGGTTACCCGAGGAACAAGAAAATGTGGAGCTCCGGAAAATGGAGATGCAATTGCAGAGCCAGGAAAGGGTAAAAGCACAGGAAAGAGAACTCGAGGAAAGAAGAGCAGCACAGGAAAGGGAACTCGAGGAAAGAAGAATAAAACAGGAAAGAGAACTCGAGGAAAAAAGAGCAGAACAGGAACGAGAACCCGAAGAGAGAAGAGAAAAGGAAAGAGCAGAGGAAAGGAGAGCTGCAAGGGAACTCGAAGAGAGAAGAGAAAAGGGAAAAGCAGAGGAGAGAAAAGCCGAAAGGGAGTTAAGGGAACGTGACATGGAGCTTCAGAAGGAAATTCAATGCAAAGAGCTGGAGTTAATAAGAGAACAGGGAGAGGTACTATCCATGCCGGCTAGTTCGACAACTAGTCAGAACCACTGGGATGTTGGTAGGCATGTGAGGCTCGTTCCACCCTTCAATGAAAAGGAGGTAGCCAATTTTTTTTTACACTTTGAGAAAGTGGCTCGAATGCTAAAATAGCCTGAGGAGTCCTGGACCATGTTAGTGCAAAGTGTTCTGGTGGGTAAAGCTCAAGATATTTATTCGGCTTTACCCATTGACCAATGTGCAGATTATGAGATCGTGAAGAAAACCATTCTCAAAGCCTATGAATTGGTCCCTGAAGCTTACCGGCAAAAATTTCGGAATGCCAGGAAGAGGGAGAGTGAGACCCATGTGGAGTTTGTCAGATTGAAAGAAACCATGTTTGATCGGTGGTGTGATTCAAAAGGGGTTGGGAAAGACTTCGAACTATTGCGACAATTGATCTTGGTGGAGGAATTCCAACAGTGTGTCCAGGAGGACATTAAAGTACATCTGGAGGAAAGGAAAGTACCAAAGTTGTATGAGGCAGCAACCATGGCAGATAACTATGTCTTAACACACAGGATGGGGTTCCACAAACCTAACGTCTCGCCTAGAGTTCGCAAGGGGAGTTATGTTACATCCGGTGCGGAGAACGAAAATTCATGGGGGCGGCCTCGAGATGACTATGAGGACAACTCTGATACCACGACTTTTAGAAATCAGAAGACTACAGTTCCAAGACAGACCTATCTTCCGGGGGGGCTCGAGGCAGACCACGAGGTTCTCCTCCGGGCCTACTTGCGCTTTTTGCAAGAAACCTGGACATGTGATGTCCCAATGTTATGCTATGGAAAGGGAAAATCAGGAGTGGAGTCAGACTAGTACAACTCCAAATGCAATGGCAAATGTGAGAAATCGCCCTTAAAAGGGTTACCAACCATTTATTTCAGAGGGGTTTGTGTCACTGGATGGAGACTCGACGAACCAGAAACCGGTAGGGTATTGAGGGACACAGGAGCACATCAATATTTGCTGCTTGAAGGCATTTTGCCATTGTCAGAGAAGACGGCAACTGTTGTTGGTGTTCGTTTACAAGGGGTCGGTGGCTGTGTTCAAGCTCCACTTCATGTCATCCATTTGGAGTCTGATTTGGTGTCAGGACTGGTCACCGTAGGTTTACAAGCCACTCTTCCTGTAGAGGGAGTATCTTTTGTTATCGGAAATGATTTGACCGGTGGTCAAGTTTCTGGTAACCCGATTGTTTGTTAAAAAGCCTAGTATGGAAAGTAACACTACACAAGTCAGGGATGGAGGCAATGTTGGCAAGCTCTTTGTAGGTGGACTGAACTTCAAAACAAGGAAAGATGTTCTGGCCTCTGTCTTCGGCAGCTTTGGCCCGCTTTTGGAAGTGCGGCTGATAAAAGACAGGGAGACACAAAAGTCAAGAGGGTTTGGCTTTGTCACGTTTGAAAACACAAAGGACGCCAAAGATGCAGAAAAGGATCTGAATTGCAAGGAGTTGGAGGTTCGGACCATAACAGTAGAGAAGGCATTTCATAGGTGTCGAGGGGGCTACAGAGGAGGACAACGTGGAGGTAGTTTTGGTGGTGGCCGCAATCGATATTACTATGGAGGCTCCCAGAATTATGGCAGCTCCCGAAGGAATGATTATCAGGGTAGTGGCCGAGAAGGAGACCGCTATTCACGAGACTACAGTGACAAGCGGTCCAACCGTGATTATTATGAAAGTTAGGAAGAGTTGAAGCACTGAAAGCTGCGGGGCAGCTGAGCCAAGATTCCTACACGGATTAACCGTGAACGCCACGTTCCTAAAGGCGTCCATGTAGTGAACTTTCCTGCATGGATTAACCGTGAACTCCACGTTCCTAAAGACGTCCATATAGTGAATACTTCCAGGCCTCACCACCCAACCACCATGAAACCTGGTTCTCAGCTCGGCCTCCCGGAAAAAGTGCTATCGATTTGCTTGATTTTGTATTTTTGATCAACCCCTTCACCTTCATTCAACCGAATCTAAAAATAAAAATCAGAGGTTGAGGAGATGGAGTTTGGCTTTGCAAGAGTTCAATGGGGAAATTTAACATGTAAGGGCAAGGACAAAGTCGTTGCTGACGCTTTGTCCAGAGTGAATTAACTTTGGAAATCTCTGTGGGTTGTTCGAAGTTTTGTTGCTTTATTTTGGGGGAATATTGAGTATTGTTTCTCACGGGAATGGATGATTTGGGTTGTGAGTGTACTTTTGTTTGTTTAGAGAGTTTGCCTGCAAAGAAAGTTCTCGCTGTGTTCAATCTTTCTTTCTTGAGGGGGGGGAAGTGTTACGGATTCGTCACTTCTGCTGTTGTGGTTTTCAATCCACTTGAAATATTTCTGATTCTATGTAGTATTATTGTCTTCAAAAGGTTTATTGTTCATGAACTGCTTTCAAAGGCTAAAAGCATTAATGTTAAAAGGAGACAGGAAGCCAGATCGGGAACTGGAAGACGGAGAAGAAGAGGAGGAAAAAGACGTGGCGAGTGAAGTCGGACAAGAAGCGAGTAGCTTCCAGCTCCGTAGCGAGTGTTGTCAAACGAAAGTCGCGAGTGACCTTTGAGTTTCCTTGAAAGGAGTTCCTGCGATAGGTGTTATCGCTGGGGATTGAAAAAACCTGCATGGTCAGGTTTGGGCATTGCCATTCCGAAGAATAATCGCCGGGTCGTGTCGACTCAAGTAAGAGCCGTCGGCCATTTTGACACTCGTGCTTTGTTCAGTAAAAGGTCTTGGCTACGCGTCAGCTTTTTTCACCATCCAGTCGTCTGTCGGGGATGTGTGTGCACAACGCTGAGTTTGAAGTTTAAGTGGCGGTTCGCCGACTGAACCGGGAACGTTCGTATCTGGAGGGCGCCTTTGGGAATTCCCATTCCGCCGCAAGTTTGCCTTTGGTTTTGGACCATGTGACTTTTTGCGTCGCTTCGACCGCCTATGCCTGAGAGATGTTTCGGCGGTGCGACTGCCCTTGCCATCCGCACGGGATTCTGGGTCTCGATTGCACATTGTTCTAGCAATCGCTGGAGCGAGTCAACTTCGCCTTGAGGATGGGAATATAGAGACATTGGGGAAGATTTTTCCACTCACTGGGAACACCGTGAGTTATCCTATGCTCGTTGATGGTACCATCATAAGATGTATTGAGTGTACTTTTCATTGCTATTTGTTGTACCGTTATTCTTGTGTGATTTTTAATACAATATTTGTTTGTTGATTAATCATTGGTGTGGTTTCACTATTGATTCTGACACAGAATAACATATTTTTCTGCCGTGCCTCCTCTCGGGGCTCGGAGGGGCATTGTGACCAGGGGGTCAGGGAGGAACACGTAACACAGGACATTCAATAATACCGCTGATGCCACCAGCCGAGTCATTGTCGGGGACAGCGGGAGCGGCCGTGTGGCCCTGCCCCGAGGGGTGGTGATTGGTCCGGGTGGTAAACTGCTGCGATGGCACTTGCTGATTCGAGCGGAGCGGTCGATGTCAGATAGAAGGTTTGAGGACCATGAACGAAAAGGCGAAGGAGCCACCATTTCTCTCTCTATGGGGCTGGCCCTGATAGCGTGCAGTCACACATTTGCTCGCTCTGTATTCAGACATTTGAAGGAACAGTTGCAGTTTGTACTCTCTGGCTTCGTGGATGAGATCACAGGCAGACGCATTGCCATTTTCTCTCTCTTGCATTGGGACATTCATTGTGAGTGGACGCATTCTTTCTTCTCTCGTGTTCCTGTGCTGGGTTTGATGACGAGCGGACGCCACTCTTGTCTGTGCTCACTCTGTTCCCAGCTGTGTGGAGGAGCGGACGGATCCTTTCCCTGATTCGTTGGTGCTGGCTTTGTGAAGGCTGTGTGCCCCTGACAGACCTCGGTGCTTTGTGGAGCGTGGGACGTGGTCGGAATGAGGGCCTGTTCACGTTTGGTGGCTAGGGTGAACGCAGCTGCGCACCAAGGACTGTTTCCCACGCATGGATCAGGGATCTGTGCAACGCCGATGGGGTTGGGGGACCACTTGAGGAAACTGCAGAGCGCAGGCAAATGCACTACACAAACACATTTTTACTTTCGTTCTTTTATATCCCCTTGTGCTCTTTTACGAGTCCGTGTGGGGTGCCCCAAATAGGAATTTTAGTATTGCACTTTTCTTGTCCCTGGCATTATTTTAATTAAACCTGTTTATTTGTTGCATTTTAATTCCTTGCCCTGTCTTGTTTAATCATTCGTGGTTCAAGGGCGCTCCAGTGGAAACGGAGCAGGTAAGCTTCGCCACCCTCCACTACTCGCGAAAATGAATAAATGCCATAGTTGAATGCATCGGAGGGAAGCTCGATCAGCTATTCATCCCCGGGGAACACGTTAACCCCTGGGAACATGACAATCTATATATATATATATATATATATATATATATATATATATATATATATATATATATATATATATATATATATATATATAATATATATATATATATATATATATATATACATATATACATATATATATATATATATATATATATATATATATATATATATATATATATATATAATCAGGAGATTAAATCAGACGCGGACGTAGCTTCAGGACTTCGATCTTTAATTTTTGACAAGCTTTCGACCAACAAAGGTCTTCTTCTGAGTCGGCCCCAAGTTCAACGGAAAGCTTGGGGCGACTCAGAAGAAGACCTTTGTTGGTTGAAAGCTTGTCAAAAATTAAAGATCGAAGTCCTGAAGCTACGTCCGCGTCTGATTTAATCTCCCGATTATTTATTCAATGCAAATGAGACGCCCTGCTCGTACTGTGGAGTTTCTACTATTTCTCACAGTTATATATATATATATATATATATATATATATAACTGTAAGAAATAGTAGAAACTCCAAAGTACGAGCAGGGCGTCTCATTTGTATTGAATAAATAATCGTTAGATTAAATAAGACGCGGACGTAGCTTCAGGACGTCGATCTTTAATTGTCGACCAAGCTTTCGACCAACAAAGGTCTTCTTCTGAGTCAGCCCCAAGTTCAACGGAAGTTCCGTTGAACTTGGGGCTGACTCAGAAGAAGACCTTTGTTGGTCGAAAGCTTGGTCGACAATTAAAGATCGACGTCCTGAAGCTACGTCCGCGTCTTATTTAATCTAACGATTATATATATATATATATATATATATATATATATTGTTACGGAAACGGAGTACGGCACTCCCCTTAGGGGGGGGGGGGTTAGTCCCCCTTCTATTTTCACTGGCCGCCTCCGCTCCTGAAGCTGCCCAGCTCCCTCCACGAGGCAGGTGAGCAACCTCGTTCGAGACCGCGGACAAGATGTTATTTTGCCGAGCAGATTAGCAGCCCGCGGCTCGAAACATTGGCAATACTAAACCCGATCCTAAACGTTGGCCAAATCGTGCCACAGGTGCTCAATGGGGAAATTACAAAAACGAACGGATGTGAAGAAAAGAAGGCAGAGTAAGGAAGAACAGGAATTTATTACTAACTATTGTACAAACCCAAAGAAACCAAGGAGGAGGAAAGAAAACGAAAATAATTGACAGAAGAGGGAGACACAGTGCAATCCTACTTACCTATACAGTCTTACTTATTCCCAGGGACAACACGGACAAACAGACGACAGTCAGACTTACACGGGGATGATGACAGGAATGGCAGTAGTTGGATGGCTGGACGGTTGAGGAGGTGGGACCACAGGGCTGGAAGGGTGCGGGTCCGGCTCGTGTCAACGGCAAGGCTCGATGTGAGCAGCCGCCAACCCTCCTTACTCTCGTTCGTATGGCGGCGTTGCTTCGCGGCCGTGGATCGAACTGCCATTAAAGCTCAACTCCTTCTCAACTCAACTCAGCTGCGGTGGATTCAGCTGCGGTGGACTCCTCACTCATCTGCTCGTGGGGGCTTCCTCGGTCATCTGCTTGTGGCTCTCTCGGTCATCTGCTGGTGGCTCTCTCGGTCATCTCCTCATGGGGGCTTCCTTGGTTATCTGCTGGTGGCTCTCTCGGTCATCTCCTCGTGGGGGCTTCCTCGGTTATCTGCTTAAGCAGTCCCTCCCAACTTCCTTTTATAAGGCGCGTGGCGATCAAGCCGCCGGCCTTTCAGAAACGCCCATCGGTGAGCTCGCCTCAGCATGGATTGGTCGCAAGGGCTCACCGATCCCGCCCCCTTGATGAGGCGTTGGCAAAGCCACGCCTTGTTCCTGGGGCTTGGTTGACTCCTCCCACCTTCTTCTCCGAGATGACCTCGCCGTAATGGTGGCAAATGTAGTTGGCAATGTGAATGGCAATGACGCAGTTGGAAATGGAGGTTTTGGGGGAATTTGACAATGGGATCTATCTTATTCGATTCGGTGCAATGCAGTGTCAATTAATGGGAAACAGAGCCTTAAGCTAATACACATAATAAGGAAATAACTATTTAGAAGGGTATATGATTTTCTACGTGCATGCGATGGACTAACTAAGGGGACGACCTTTGACCTTTACATTTAACGGAGGTATTTACAAGGATCATTACATTTACACAGGGTGATATTTACAAACAGGATTCTCAGATCCGCAACACTGCACCCTTATCCTCCAGGCACGTCCCGGGCCTATAAAACTTTACTTAGTGTGACACGTAGGTGTAGTTCCCTCTACAATTAACCTGACCCTGAGTGCGACAGTTTAAAAACACAAATAAGTATGTCCCTCTGCTGCATTGCACCCTACTTAACAGATTCATGCCCACAGGATAACCGAATTGCGGTATGGTTTTCAAACTAAACATGTACGGTGGGGAGCATTATTTACAAGTGACGCTGATTGTATTTACACTGCAACCCAGGACCTGTGATTTTTCGTTTGGGGGGGAGGGGGGGGGGGGGGAGACAGCAAGCACTGCATCGACGCACCAGCACCAATAATCACCAAAGCACCACTCACCAAAACGCACCGGAGTGCACAGTCACCACAGTTCAAATTAAAAAAACCCCTGTTGGTGGTCTTGTTCTTCGGCTCCCTCTGCTGGCCATTGTTCTTCCTGATGTTGTCTTTCTTCATGTTCTTCTTGCTGGCGGCCTATTTGCAATAATAATAAAAAGCACAGAACGTGTCCACTTTTTTATATTTATGGCCCACAGGGGCCGACTATGGGTGGTTCACCTGTGGGCCTGGTGCCACCTCACCGAGGTCAGCAAGCAAGATCTTTCTCTGGCCAACCTGGCCGGTCCCAGCAGAGGGGCCATGCCACAACCCGTGGGGTCCATGAGGGGTGCTCAGCCACAGACATGTGGTCCATAAAGTGGTGCATCGTTGCAGGCAGCTAGTTGCGGGGATTCGGGCACACCGACGCGGACTCCCGCACGATCCCCTAAGTGCCCAGAGAGCACGATCCTCGGGTTGGGGAAGGATGACAGAGAAGACAGGTGAGTGAGGGGTAAGGTCACAAGGGTACACATCAACGAAGGCAATGCAGAGTGAGGTGCGTCTGGAGACTGAGCGGAGAAAAGCTCTTCCCTACCATACGTCACCCCCCCTGTTACCTACTCTACCCTTGCCCTTACCCCATATGTACACAAAAAATCTACACATTTACAAATTCGTCGCTACCGTCATGTCTTCCCCATATCTCCCCTATACCAAATTCGTCACAATCCCATTGTCTAAATTTGCCATCACCAATTCATCATCAATCCTCATAAGGAGGGAGAGATGGAACATCAGCACAATGTCACACCCACGTCATGATGCGGCTCACATTCCAAACATTTGCACAAAAAAACAATAACAACCATGGCATGGTGTGGAGCCCCGTCGTCACCTCAGGTGAGTGGATGTAGATGGTGCGAGGAGATTTCAATCCTAACTACTTCCTAAATGACATTAACACACTTTACACTACCCGGGGTCTTTCCCTGCCAATCCATTGGCCATCTTACTCTATGCTGTTTTAAGAACCAAATTCCCATTGACCAAACTGTGGTGCTTCATCAATTTGGGGTCTCACTCCCCCGATTCAACTCCCTGTGCCTTTGCACAATTTCAGGACTGGGTCGTGTGGCTCTCCCAGCAGGTCTACCTACCTGCACACCTCCACCACTGCAGTTGCCTCTGAGCTTACCTGCTCCTTACCTAACCTATCTAACTGGGGAAGGCCCTCTCTGACACTTACCCCCATCGGTGCCCTCTCTGGCACTGGGCTACCCGGGTCTGTCCTTTGGATCCTCGGGCCCCATCCACAACAACTCTACCGGCTCCCAGAGCCCACCTGCGGCCTCACCTGGCCGACATCCTCACAGTGGCGGAGTGCCCATTTAACTACACAAACTAACAGGCCACACGCCCAGCCATTTCCACGTCACTAATGCACCCATCCAAACACCATTCTTCCACACGCACCACAGATGCCAATATCCAACCACAATTTACCTATACACTCTACCTATCTCTTAAACTACCCGCCCCGGGTATTCGTGATGGGGTCCCCCTGTGCTGTCTTTCCCTCGTGGTCCCCCTGTACTGTCTTACCCTCGCGGTCCCCCTGTGCTGTCTTTCCCTCACGGTCCCCCTGAGCTGTCTTTCCCTCACGGTCCCCCTGTGCTGTCTTTCCCTCACGGTCCCCCTGTGCTATCTTTCCCTCGTGGTCCCCCTGTGCTGTCTTTCCCTCACGGTCCCCCTGTGCTGTCTTTCCCTCATGGTCCCCCTGTGCTGTCTTTCCCTCGCGGTCCCCCTGTGCTGTCTTTCCCTCGCGGTCCCCCTGTGCTGTCTTTCCCTCGCGGTCCCCCTGTGCTGTCTTTCCCTCGTGGTCCCCTTGTGCTCTCTTTCCCTCGCGGTCCCCCTGTGCTGTCTTTCCCTCATGGTCCCCCTGTGCTGTCTTTCCCTCACGGTCCCCCTGTGCTGTCTTTCCCTCGTGGTCCTCCTGTGCTGTCTTTCCCTCGCGGTCCCCCTGTGCTGTCTTTCCCTCAGGGTCCCCCTGTGCTGTCTTTCCCTCGCGGTCCCCCTGTGCTGTCTTTCCCTCACGGTCCCCCTGTGCTGTCTTTCCCTCGTGGTCCCCCTGTGCTGTCTTTCCCTCGTGGTCCCCCTGTGCTGTCTTTCCCTCGTGGTCCCCCTGTGCTGTCTTTCCCTCGCGGTCCCCCTGTGCTGTCTTTCCCTCGTGGTCCCCCTGTGCTGTCTTTCCCTCGCGGTCCCCCTGTGCTGTCTTTCCCTCGTGGTCCCCCTGTGCTGTCTTTCCCTCACGGTCCCCCTGTGCTGTCTTTCCCTCGCGGTCCCCCTGTGCTGTCTTTCCCTTGCGGTCCCCCTGTGCTGTCTTTCCCTCAGGGTCCCCCTGTGCTGTCTTTCCCTCGTGGGCCCCCTGTGCTGTCTTTCCCTCGCGGTCCCCCTGTGCTGTCTTTCCCTCATGGTCCCCCTGTGCTGTCTTTCCCTCGTGGTCCCCCTGTACTGTCTTTCCCTCGCGGTCCCCCTGTGCTGTCTTTCCCTGGCGGTCCCCCTGTGCTGTCTTTCCCTCGCGGTCCCCCTGTACTGTCTTTCCCTCATGGTCCCCCTGTGCTGTCTTTCCCTCGCGGTACCCCTGTGCTGTCTTTCCCTCGTGGTCCCCTGTGCTGTCTTTCCCTCGGGGTCCCCCTGTACTGTCTTTCCCTCACGGTCCCCCTGTGCTGTCTTTCCCTCGCGGTCCCCCTGTGCTGTCTTTCCCTCGCGGTTGTCAGCTCTTTCACGAGCCTCGATTCAGTATACAAAAAAACCCCCAAAAAAACCCCCTCCTTCCTCCCAGGCTTCTTCAATCATTCAATACAATGCACAACCACAATTGTTCCTCATACACTGCTCCATACACTTCCATGCTCAATACAATCCACAATCACCAATACTCACTCATACATTGCTCCATACACTTCCATGCTCAATACAACTCACAATCACCTCACACTTTTCACAATACACTTCCGAATACTCTTTCAACACTCACACGGCATCATCTGATCGAACTACTCCCCTCTGAAACTCGCGCTTCCCAGTCGCCCCTTATACTATTGCGCTCCCTCGTCGTTATAATCCAACTACCCTACTCTCTACGTCCCCACTACAGGTATAATGTCGCTACTTAAATCTCCAGTTACCTATGGTCAATCTTCTCTAGATCCCTATCATTTTATCCTAACCCTCCCTGGCTAGGTTTTCACTGCCATAACCCCATAGCTAGTGCTCATGTGCCCCGTTGTGTGAGAGATGACAGAGTTTCCATCCCATCACATCGGGTATCTCCCACTATCAATTTTGCCCATCAAATTCCAGCCAATCAAAATTTGCCAATCACTGCCAATCAGTTTACCAATCATCCATTTTGCTTTTCAAATTCACTACTGCTATCACCCTCACACGTCTACTCACTTGAGCCTCTCGGTGCGTCAATTCATTCTCAAAGCCCGGCTTCGCGAAGCCGAGCAATGAATGCGGGTGGTTCGTTGCCGGCGGTTGGGTCCGTCCGGCATTCGGTGCAGGGAAGGAGGCTTACTCGGGCCGAGATTCCACGCACCATCTCGGCACGGCACCATTCGATGCCCCAATCTCGGCCGGCCGGATCGCCGCGACCACAAGGGGTCGCCGTGCCGACCCTTCCCACCTGTCCTCGAACTGGCCCGCCCGCCCGCTTAGCGGAGCACGGACGCGACCGTTCAGAGCGAGGCCAGGCGTCTTTCGAAACCGCCGTGGTTACGATCCCCGCTGGTTCCCGCTGCACCCAAAGCCCAGCATGAACCGAGGGCTCACTTCGGCTAACCGTCGATCTAACCGCTGCTCTGTTTAATGTCGATGCTTCACTTGCATGCTCACACCACGCGTTCTGTTCCTTATTCGCACATCCAAGTGTCTCCATACACTCCGTCATTGCACCTTCTCTTACACAACACCCAGGTACACTCATTCCGCTCACAGACTTCGCTACACACCTGATCACCGCACACCTTGGCACACACTCGTCGTTCGCACACCTCACCAACACACCTCTTCGCGCCCACTCCTCGGTCACATCCTCTGTGACAACCATGGGTGTGCACTCTTCCGCACACCCAATCACGTGCTTCACTACCAACTCCTGTGTGCATTCCCACACACGCTCGACCATTCCAGGTGTGCATCCTTCCATTCCAGGTGTGCATCCTCTCTCACCTGCTGCAACCAACTCGTGCTCCGTGTCACTTTCGTCACTCTCACCACCACACTCGGTCGCGCTTTCACCCTGACTCTCGACAGCGCACTCTGTTATCATGCACCCGTCCCTTACACACCTTTCTCGTGCATCCTCTTGTGCACACTCTCCCGTAACGTCCTCCGTAACACTCACCACAGGTGTGCACTCTTCCGTTACATCCCCTGTAACACTCCCCATCACGCGCTTCAAGGTGCTCCCCCGCACCCGCGCCATGACCAACTCACTCTCGACAGCACACTCACTCCTCGGCGCGCACTTTTTCCTTACACACCACATAGTCAGACATCCTCACACACCTCCTCTTTCCATACACTCCGGACCAGTCATACACCTCACCATTGGTCTCTCACGAACACCCGGGTCTACACCAACACCCAAGCCCCCTGAATCTCCCCTCACACCATATACATTTCCAAGTATATCGCCACTCACCTCGGCACCTCGTCTTCGCTCGACCTCCGCCACCTGCAAACTTTATTTGGTTAGGAAGCACATCATCACGATTTGAGCACAGACCTTGTACCAATTCCATCACCTCCTCCTTTATCTCTCTCTTAGTTTCCCTCCGTCTCTTCTTAATTTCACTCACCCCCTCTTCCACTTCCTCTAATTTTTGCTTTGCCTCTTTTATTTCCCGGTGCGCCCCCTCAATTTCTTCCTCTAATGCCACCTTGGTCGTTTCTATGTGCGTCCTTACTTCCCGTTCTTTCGTCTCCATTGCTTCTGTTACCTCGTCCAACCTCTTTGTCAACCCCTCATGTAACATCTGACATTCCCTCTTTGTCGCTATGAGTTCGTTTTTTATCTCCTTCTGTGTCGCCTTTAACCCCCCTATTACCGCAGTGTTCTTCTCCACTTGCTCCCCTAATTCCTTTTGTCCCACCGTCAGCTGCTCTACTCCCCGCGCCAGGTCTTCTATTCCCCCCTGTAACCTAGCCGTACTATTTCTCACCTTTTTCTCTATACGCTCCTCACCCCGCTTTACCTCCTCGCGTACCCCCGCGACCTCTTCGCCCACATCTCGTCTGATCTCCTCCCCCATTTCCCCCATCTCTTTAGTAGATGCTGCCCTCATCTGTTCCAAATCATTCCTCTGGGCATCCAATTTAGTTTCCAACCCGATTTTCACCTCCTCTATCTGATCTCCCATCTGTTTAATTTCCCGGGTGGATTGCTCCCCTATTTCCCTCAATTTGCCTTCCATGGTGTTTTCTAACCCCCCTAACCCATTCTTCACCCCTTCCATCTGGTTCTACTGGGCAGCAATTCTGTTTTCCAACCCCGTTAACCCCTCCTTCATTTCCCCGATTTGGTTACCCACGTCCTCCAGTTGGCCCCCCAATTTACCTTCTAGCCCTTCCAACCTGTTGTCTAACCCCTCAAATTTGGCTTCTAGCCCCCCGATTTGATTTCCTAATCGCTCCCCCATTCTGTTTTCCAATCCTACAATTTGATTTCCCATGTCATTCCTCAATTCCCCAATTTGGGCACTAGTACCTCTTGCTTCGTCCCTCATTTTATCCATCTTGGCATCCATTTGGGTCAGGAATAACCTAAAATCAAACCCGATTGGCACAGCGGCCCCAGCCGCCACCGCGGGCTCGACCTCTGTGGCGCCGTCATTTTGTGTGTCTGAACCCTCCGCTACCCAATGCGTATTGCGCTCCTCCATTACTCCCAAATCCTCCCCGGGGTCCTGGGTCGATTCTACCCCCCCTTCTAACTCACCCACCCGCATCCGGTCGCCTTGATCATCCATGGCACGATTTTTAATTTGGAATTTCAAATAAAATTTCGACCACTCGTAATTTTGAGTGCGTTAAGCGCACTTCAGGTCCGAATCTCGCTCCCGACACCAATTGTTACGGAAACGGAGTATGGCACTCCCCTTAGGGGGGGGGGGTTAGTCCCCCTTCTATTTTCACTGGCCGTCTCCGCTCCTGAAGCTGCCCAGCTCCCTCCACGAGGCAGGTGAGCAACCCCGTTCGAGACCGCGGACAAGATGTTATTTTGCCGAGCGGATTAGCAGCCCGCGGCTCGAACCATTAGCAATACTAAACCCGATCCTAAACGTTGGCCAAATCGTGCCACAGGTGCTCAATGGGGAAATCACAAAAATGAACGGATGTGAAGAAAATAAGGCAGAGTAAGGAAGAACAGGAATTTATTATTAACTATTGTACAAACCCAAAGAAACCAAGGAGGAGGAAAGAAAACGAAAATAATTGACAGAAGAGGACACAGTGCAATTCTACTTACCTATACAGTATGGTGGTCCAAAAAACATCGATCTCTCTGATTTTGATGCTCTACTGGATTATTGTTAGAAATGGTCTAAAACATTCACCCACCAAATATTTTCGCTCAATTCCATCGAGAAAGTTATACACACTTCAATTGAAATATGGCGTTTTTCACCAAATTTGGCTAAATGAGAACAATCCAATAGCAACCTAGGTGGAAAAAGTACATGCACTATTGTACTAAGCCATTTTGTGGTTCATGACTTTTTGCATGCGCTTGCGCCTGTGAGTGTGAAATCATCATGGTCGAAACATGTTTGACAATGCTTGAAACATGTTTGAAACATGTTCATACATGTCTGACTCATGTTTCGACCATGAGGACTTCACAGGGGTATGTACCATCAATGACATTATTTAGGAAAAAAATATTTCTAAAGTCTTTGTAAGTCATTAAAATTGACCAAAATGACAAATTTATATGTTGAGTGTGTATGAGTTTATAGATGACTCAGATGCAAAATATTTTTTGGGTGAATGATTTAGTTTATTTCCAACAATAATCCAATAGAGCATCAAAATCCAGATTAAAAAGTGATTTTTTTGCATTTTTGGACCACCCTACTATACAGTCTTACTTATTCCCAGGGACAACACGGACAAACAGACGACAGTCAGACTTACACGGGGATGATGACAGGAATGGCAGGAGGTGGATGGCTGGACGGATGAGGAGGTGGGACCACAGGGCTGGAAGGGTGCGGGTCCGGCTCGTGTCAACGGCAAGGCTCGAGGTGAGCAGCCGCCGACCCTCTTCACTCTCATTCGTACGGCGGCGTTGCTTCGCGGCCGTGGGTCGAACTGCCGTTAAAGCTGAACTCCTTCTCAACTCAACTCAGCTGCGGTGGATTCAGCTGCGGTGGACTCCTCACTCATCTGCTCGTGGGGGCTTCCTCGGTCATCTGCTTGTGGCTCTCTCGGTCATCTGCTGGTGGCTCTCTCGGTCATCTCCTCGTGGGGGCTTCCTCGGTTATCTGCTTAAGCAGTCCCTCCCAACTTCCTTTTATAAGGCGCGTGGCGATCAAGTCGCCGGCCTTTTAGAAACGCCCATCGGTGAGCTCACCTCGGCCTGGATTGGTCGCTCGGGCTCACCGATCCCGCCCCCTTGATGAGGCGTTGGCAAAGCCACGCCTTGTTCCTGGTGCTTGGTTGACTCCTCCCACCTTCTTCTCCGAGATGACCTCGCCGTAATGGCGGCAAATGTAGTTGGCAATGCGAATGGCAATGATGCAGTTGGAAATGGAGGTTTTGGGGGAATTTGACAAGGGGATCTATCTTATTCGATTCGGTGCAATGCAGTGTCAATTAATGGGAAACAGAGCCTTAAGCTAATACACATAATAAGGAAATAACTATTTAGAAGGGTATATGATTTTCTACGTGCATGCGATGGACTAACTAAGGGGACGACCTTTGACCTTTACATTTAACGGAGGTATTTACAAGGATCATTACATTTACACAGGGTGATTACTTACAAACAGGATTCTCAGATCCGCAACAATATATATATATATATAAATATAAAACACAGTTTGTGTGTGTGTGTGTGTGTGTGTGTGTGTGTGTGTGTGTGTGTGTGTGTGTGTGTGTGTGTGTGTGTGTGTGTGTGTGTGTGTGTGTAATGTTGCCGATAGACTCCGAAACGGACAGGCTCACGTGCTTGATATTTGGCATAGACATGGCCATTGAGCCTGGGATGAACATGGCCAAGACCATATTTGACGAGATCCATATTTTTTATTCATATTTACCTCAGCGCATTTCAGCGAAGTACCCGCTAATCTCAGCCAGTGCCGGAACAGCTCGCTGATTCGCTCAGAGCGATCACGTGATGTTCCATCCCGTCACACGTCACACATTTGCACGTAAATCAGGGCAAAAAGCGATTGCGTTTTTTCACCTTTATGCGATCGTGTTTTGTGTCGATTTTATGCGATATGAATTAAATTTTAATTCATATTTCGTGTTTACGAATTCGAATACGAAGGATTTCCCCTTTCCCCTTTCGATTTCGAATACGAATCGAATACGAGCTTGAGTCGAGAGGGCGAATGTACGGGTTGGGAATGTACGGGTCTCCCTTCCCCCGCCCGGCAACGCCGGTACTGGAGGGCGTGGGTCACAGGATCGGTGAGTCTCCAAATCCGCTTCGTGCTCTTGCGAAGATACAGGACGATGTCGCGATTGTTGTGCTGCTCTCCGACCATGAGAACTGCAACGTCATTGTTGACTGGCCCTCCCCTTCCCTCCCCCTTCCCCCTCCCCCATCCGTCCTCCCCCTCCCTCCCCCCCTCCACCCTACCCCTTCTCCCCTACCCCCTCCCATCCCTCACCCTCCCCATCTCCCCCTCTTCTCCACCTCTCCCCCTCTTCTCCCTTCCCCCCCGTTCCCCTCCCCTCCCGGCAATGCCGGGTACTTCTGATAGTGTATATATGTATGTATGTGTGTGTGTGTGTGTGTGTGTGTGTGTGTGTGTGTGTGTGTGTGTGTGTGTGTGTGTGTGTGTGTGTGTGTGTGTATATATGTATATACAGACTTGGCATTTAATATGGAATATTTTTTTTGTGGGAGTGAACTAACTTTTCAAGATGTCTTAGAACCAAAAGTTCATTGGAATTATGTTGAAATTATTCTAGATTTTGTTAATGTAACCTTTAAAAGAAACAAAAACCACATTTGACATTTCGAAACAAATAAATTGATCCTTGAAAGTGATGTAAACTGATATCGAACTCAATTCATGGACAGTACTGTGTTAAACTTCGGTACGTTTTCCAGAAGTATCTCTTTATTTTGCACATTAGCCAAAAATTTTTTTAACAAAAACAAAAGTTAAATTACGACTGGGATTACCGACAGTAAAATTACAGTTCAGTACTTCGTGTAACCCCCACGAGCATTCAGGAAAGCACGTACACGTTGAGGCATGCTGTTCACGAGATTTGCCAAGGTTTGGACAGGAATCTCTTGCCATGCAGTGACAATAGCCTGCTGCAATTCACGCACAGAGGTCGGCTGCTGCTCCAAGTGGTCGATTTGACGCGTTAATTCTGCCCACAGGTTCTCCATCGGATTCATATCTGGGGACATGGCAGGCAACTCCATATGCTCTACAGTCTACACCATGGTCAGCAAGAAAGTATTGGATCATGCGAGCACGATGAGGCCGTGCATTGTCATCTTGGAAGACAAAGTTTCCTCGAAAGGCTGCACAAGCAAATGGAAGCAATGTTTCTTCCAGAATGGCCCTGTAATTGAACTGGTTCAGGTTTCCATTCAGAACAACCAGGTCAGTTTTGCCCCCTGCATGAAAAGCAGCCCAAACGGTCACCCCACCACCTCCAGCTTGGACTCTTGGCACTATACAATCTTTGTTGTAGGCTTCATGCACTTGTCTGCGCACTCGGACGTGGCCATCTTGACGATAGACCAGAAATCTAGACTCGTCACTGAAGATCACATGATTCCAGTGTCCTGGCTGCCATTGACGGTGCTCTCTGGCCCACTGCAATCGGCGCTGGCAGTGTTGTCTGGTCAGGCGTGGCTTTCGCAGGGGATGCCTGGCACGATAGCCTGCTTGAACCAGTCGTTGGTTGACTCGCCTTCTGGATACAGGCACATTTGTCAGTTGCTGCCACTCAGCCCTAAGCCGATTAGCTGACTTGGTACGGCCATTGCAGACTAACCGGTGCAGCTGGTGATCATCCCTCCTTGGGGTTCTGCGGGGACATACTGGCCTCGGTATTGGAGTAGGGACACCCCTCTGAGCATTTCGTTTCAGGATCTTTGACACCTGACCTTGAGTGATACCATACTGCCGAGCAATAGCACGCTCTTTCATGCTGTAATTTCGTAAAGCCACCACTCCATGACAAACAGCATTGTCGAGTTGACGGACCATCTCCAGAGGAAGCGGCAATAACTTTTGGAGACATGCAGCAGTTGTTTTCCACTAATGCAGAACGAAACAACCCTTGTATACCCGACTGTGAAGCCAATCGTCAAATGCACCTGTCCGTACATTTTGCCACGCCACCTGTGAGATAATCCTGTTGTTGACTTCTTGCTGCGACAGACAATCAGTGACATGGTTCTTTTAACAAATAAATCATCAAAGTGTAAAAGAACCTCACCAGATTGATATACTGAGTTAAGAAAGTAAACCCAAGTCAAGAAAAAAAAGATATTCCATATTAAATGCCAAGTCTGTATGTATATATATATATATATATATATATATACACAGTCACTTGAAAAAGTAAGTACACCCCATGTAAAGTTTTGACTTTTTCAACATATTTCAACATACAGCTGTTTGATCTTCATTTCAACAATATTGATAGATAAAGGTGATATAATATAACAAATACCATGAAACATTTACATTTTGTAGTCCATTGTATAATTTAAATATACATAAATGCAAATTTCGCATGTGGAAAAAGTAAGTAAACCCTTACATTTATCACTACTTCAAATGCCTAAAATTAGAATCAGGTGCACCAGCTCAGGTGCAAAGGATTAGAACATCGTTAGAGAGGATCTTGGAGGAACCTGTCTAATTTAAACCTCAGACATTTAATTTGGTTTGCTCTTTGTTGTTGAAGTGTGTGGCATCACGATGCCTAGATCAAAAGAGCTCTCTGAGGCCTTCAGAAAGAAGGTTATAGATGCCTACGAGTCTGGGAAGGGATTTAATAAGATCTCCAAACAATTTTAAATCAATCATTCGACGTTCCGGAGATCATCTACAAGTGGAGAAGATTCCAAACAACTGCCAACTTGTTCAGACCGGCCGCCCTAGCAAGTTCAGCCCGAATGCAGACTGCAAGATGCTGAAAGAAGTCTCTAAGAACCCCAGAATGTCATCACGGGACCTACAGGTAGCTCTTGCCACTGTTTATGTCAAAGTGCACCAGTCTACCATTAGAAAGAGGGTGCACAAATTTGATCTGCATGGGAGGTGTGCCAGGAGGAAAGCTTTGCTGTCCAGAAAGAACATCAGAGCAGGAATAAAGTTTGCCGATGAACACCTCGGCAAAGACCAGCACTTCTGGAACAATGTGCTCGGGACAGATGAGTCAAAGGTAGAGCTATTTGGCCACATTACCAGAAGACATGTTTGGCGAAAACCAAAGACAGCATTTGACCACAAGAACCTGATACCAACTGTAAAGCATGATGGTGGAAATATTATGGTTTGGGGCAGCTATGCTGCATCAGGGCCTGGGCAGCTCACCATCATAGAATCCACTATGAATTCTTCATTGTACCAGAGGGTGCTTGAGGATAATGTGAGGCCATCTGTCAGAAAGTTGAAGCTCAACCGAAGATGGACCTTGCAACATGACAATGACCCTAAACATATCAGTAAATCCACCAAGGAATGGCTGAAAAGAAAGAAATGGAGGGTTCTGGAATGACCAATTCAAAGCCCGCATCTAAATCCCATCGAGATGTTGTGGGGGGATTTGAAACGAGCTGTGCATGCAAGAAAAACCCTCAAACATCGCACATCTGAAAGCATTCTGCATGGAGGAGTGGGCAAAAATTTCTCCCAGTCGATGTCAGAGACTGGTAGACAGTTATAAGGAACGCCTACTTGAGGTTGTTTCTGCCAAAGGGGGCAATACCACCTATTAGAGCCAAGGGTGTACTTACTTTTTCCACATGCGAAATCTGCATTTATGTTTATTTAAATTATACAATGGACTACCAAATGTACATGTTTCATGGTATTTGTTATATTATATCACCTTTATCTATCAATATTGTTGAAATGAAGATCAAATAGCTGTATGTTGAAATATGTTGAAAAAGTCAAAACTTTACATGGGGTGTACTTACTTTTTCACGTGACTGTATATATATATGTATATATATATATATATATATATATATATATATATATATATATATATATATATATATATATATATATATACATATATATACAGACATATATATATATATACATACATATATATACATACATATATATACATATATATATATATTGTTATGTTTGTGGGGTAGTGATATGTAGAGTCAGGTAGATTTGTGTAGGTATCATGCTCCGACTGTCATGGAGAAGAAGAACCAGAACCATCACCATGTAATAAGTAGAGGACCTGTTTAGCCCGGATGTCGGATAAGTGGTATATCTGTCCCCGTCACGAGGGGGCGGGCATATTATGTAGCTTAGGGCATCAGGATAAATTATACCTTGTACGTCTTACCCTTGGTGATTTATCCTTTGTCCCTTATGGCACCGCAATAGACACAAGTGCAGGGAGTGCCCATTAAACCACACATAACAATAACAACCAACCGGAAGCCAAACATCAACACCAAGTGATAACAATCACGCCTGGCAGGCACATATCGCTCGGGCAGCCCAAGAGCCACGCCCAGAAGGACAGTGATTGGGTGGGAGGTGACCAACAGGGAGGCCAGGGCAAGAAGCGGCACGCTGATTGGTGGAGAGCTGAGCAGGCAGTGGTGGCCTGCGGGCTGATTGGTGGAGAAGTGCCGATGGCGTTACAACCTGACGTTGATAGAACTCTGGGACCGACATTTTCGCTCTTGCCTTCCTCTTACCTTCGTTCTTGCTTTCTCTTCTTCCCGCTCGTTTTTTTCCCCTCAACAACCTCTTGCTCCCTTGCTTCTTCTCCGTCGCGTGATTGTGCTTGGACCGACCGTGTTCAGAGACGCCATCGGAGATGTGCAGAGGCTACGGGAGGAGCCGCAGCCCATAGTCAGGTTCACGATGTTTTTTCGTTCAAAATCATGGTAGATTAGAAAACCTATACATTTTTGGAAACGTTATTACATGGAAAATCTGAAAATCAATGTTTACATTTGCCAATTCCGACCAATTCGATTCGACCAATCGACCAATTCGACCATTCGACCAATCGCTTCGATTGACCATTCGACCATTCGACCAATCGCTTCGATTGACCATTCGACCAATTCGATCTATTCGATTCGATTCGATTCATCGAATTCGATTCGATCGACCATTCGACCAATTCGATTTGCCAATCAATTTGACCGACCTTTGCTTGTGTGGACCGGACTGTGAAAACGATGCGGACTATATTGTCGGATACGACACACAGGACAGTGATGACGAACTCTAAATGGCATATTCTGTAATCGTGTATGTTTGATGCCATTGACTGCCTGTGTATATTTTGTCATTGACTGCCTGTGTATGTTTGTTGATATGAATTATTGTGAGACATTTTGATGTTATTAACTGCCTGTACAAAATGATAACATGTATTTGATTATGCAACTTATCATGAATATAAAGACAGTATTTTGCAATTCAAAACCTTTGATTCGTGTCTTACCATTCCCCATAGCACTAATTTGATACTTTCATTGGATTCCTTGTCCCTGAAAATATAGGTTTAGTATATTTTAAAAAGTTTTTAGGGTAATTAGAGGCAGAAATAGAACAAAATATGTATTTTACAGTGGCCATTTTGAAAATTCAGAATGGCCGCCATACAGGTATCTCTCCAAATGTAAACATTGATTTTTAGTTTCCTTATGCTATAACCTTTCCAAAAATGTATAGGTTTGCTAATCTACCATGATTTTGAACGAAATATAATTTATTGACAAAGTGAACCTGACTACCAGGAACTGCGATTCTCCATCTGTGGACGAGGCCTAGTACGAGCGCTGCATCGCAAACGGGCGCAACAAGGCCTGGTTCCCGCCAAACGCATGCGCTTCATGCGCAACGCATGACCCATTCGCAGACCCTGACGAGACCTCACCATTGATCAGAGCTAAGCACACCAACACACCTAATTTATTTTCCAGTTCTTCCATCCCTTTTGTCTGTGCTTGGTTCTGTGTGTGGCAGCGCACCATTTAGGAAATTTAGTTTTACCGTCGTGTTTTCTTGTTATCGGCATCCGTTTTAATATAACCTTTCGTTATTTTCTGTACATTTATAAACCCGGTTTTTGTTTGAGTTATTTTCTGCAGGTTGAAGACTGCCCGGCGGGATCGCTCAGGTAAGCGCTTCAGCTTCCTCCCCTTTCCCCTTTCTTTCCCCGTGTGTATCAAGTCCGCAATTTAACTAAACGCTTCAGAGATAAAGCTCGCTATGGGCCATTCGTGATCCCTGTGGTGTTCACCTGGGGAATCACACGGAAATACATACATATATATATATATATATATATATATATATATATATATATATGTATGTATATATATATATATATATATATATATATTGTTACGGTATGCGGTTAAGGATGGTATGTTTGCCGAGCGGAGGCTCCGCGACGACCGAACAGTTGTTCCCCGACTAAACCCGATTCACCCAAACGTTGGCCGTATCGCGCCACCGCTATTCAATGGGGAAAAGACTAAGACGACGAATGCAAAGAGGAAGAAGAAGACGTACAGAAGAGTAACGGGGTTTATTATTATTTACACACATAAGCAAAAAGAGCAGTCACGGGTATTTACAGCGGACATGAAAACGCAGGTGACACAGTGAAAATTACTAGCTTATACAGACTTAGTTACTACCCAGGACAGCACGAACAAAACAAACTCACGTACGCAAATGGGGAACTTGCAGGCAGGAATGGCTGGAAAGGATGAGCAGGTGGGATCACAGGGCACAGCGAGCAGGTCCACTCCGGGCGGGAAGCGGGAGCCGGCAGCTCCTTGTATCCCGCTTTACAGCGCACGCCGGCAGCTCCTGGTATTCGGCTTTACAGCGCACGCCGGCAGGGTCACTCGCTGCCCCGTCAGGGCTTCACGCGGCTGGTTGAAATGGGGCTGGACTCATCTGCCGTATCTCTTTGCAACTCGTTCGTAAAAGTTCCTCTGCTTTCTCTTGGACCCTTTCTTTGTCGTGTACCTCTCCACGCAGCTCAGCTCGTATTTTCTTCCTCTCACTTATCTGCTCATCTGCCGTATCTCTCGTTTCGCTTGTCCCAGCGAATGTCGCACCCTTCTCTCCAAACCTGTAGCGCGGGTCTGACACGCCCCCCTCGGTTTCGGTACCGCCCTCCCCCCCCCCCCCCCCCGTGCTCTGTTTCGTGACCTTGTATGGTAATCCCACGGGCTTGTCTCCTTATTTGGGCATGGGGCTGAACAGCCCCGCCCTTCGTGGCGCGCCCTGGGCTTGCCTCTCCCGGGCGACCCCGCCCCTCCTGTTCAAACAGAGCACGGAGCACATATTCACTACAGCAGCGAAATGAGAGGGCGTGCACCCCACGCTTATGAACTGCTTTACCCGCAGATGGAGAGTTTGGCTGGGAAATGGAAGTATTGAAGGGGAGCTATTCTTAATTGATTCGGTGCAATGGAGTATTATTATTCTAATGGAAGACAAGGCCTTACTCTAAAACACATAATAAGATATAAGCTACTGAACAAGGGTTTTATCGGGTCCTGCAATGTGGTGTTTCATGGAATAACTACCGGGACGCCCTTTTTACCTTTACACAACTCTGGAGGCAGGAGGGGCCATATCCAACCAATGTTACACAACAATTTGCCACTACAATACACACAATCAAAAAAATACAATCCTCATATCCGCAACACTATATATATATATATATATATATATATATATGTATATATATATATATATATATATATATATATATATATATATATATATATATATATATATATATATATAGTATATATATACATTGTATATATATATATATATATATATATATATATATATATATATACATATATATATATATATATATATATATATATATATAATATATATATATAATATATATATAGTATATATATATATACAATGTATATATATATATACATATATATATATACAGTGTATATATATATACAATGTATATATATATATATATATATATATATATAATATATACAGTGTATATATATATACATATATATATATATATATATATATATATATATATATATATATATATATATATATATATATACTATATATATATATATATATATATATATATATATATATATATATATATATATATATATATATATATATAATATATATATATATATATATATATATATATTAATATATAATATATACCAACTTACGAGTTTTCCGAGATACGAGCCTTCGCTCGGTCGATTTTTTGCTTTGTGATGCGAGCCGAGATCTGAGTTACGAGCGAGCAAGCTTGGATTTTGAGAAGTGTAACGGGTTTTGAGAAGTGTAACGGGTTTTGAGGAGTGTAACAATTTTGGAGGAAGGGTAACGGATGTGAAGAGTATGGTTTTGGTATGGTAACATCCTGGTAATGTAAATAATGGTCGCAGCCGTCCTCCTAATTAATTTCATAGAACATACACGCAGGTCACGATATATCTTTTAAATAGTGTATTTCCTTATTCCATGTAGGCTAAGTATGTGTTTTCCACTAGATTGACTTTGCATTGTATCAAACAAAATAAGCGTAGGCCCTTCCAATTTCCCCAAAACCTCCCTTCCATTTGCCTTCCGCATTTTGGTCGGTTTTTCTCTTCAACCACCATTGACCACGAGGTAAGGTTGGAGAAGAAAGGCGTGTCTCCACCTCGTCAGAAGAGGGCAGGAGTGAACCGGCCCTAACAGCCAATCAACACCGCGGTGAGTGACCCGGTAGGCGTGCCCTCGGAGCCGGCGGCTTAATTCCGCCGGAGGTGATAAAAGCGACTGCAGGGGACTGCTTTACGAGTCCAGATGAGAGATGACTGGAGATGAGCTGGAGAGGAGCAACGGGGCTGCACCACAGAGAGGCCTTGAGAGATACGCTGGGGGATGACCTGGAAGAGGAGCGCAATCCACCGCAAGCCCTACCTACCTACCTACCTGCCTGCCTGCAATACCCCCCTGTCGTTGGAGAGACGCGCTGAACGGAGGGAGACGGCTCCACCCCAGGAAGAGGAGCAGGTGTGCCGAGCCAGCGCGTGACGGCCGCGGATACGCGACGGAGGTTTTCCCGCCAAAACCGCGAGGGGTGCTGCGGCCTCCGACCTTGCCTTCCTCTCAAGCAATCGACTCCTCGAGCCATTACCTGCCTGCAATATCCACCGTGTGAGTGTGAACGTCCTGTCCTACTCGTTTGTCTTGGGGATTAAGTAAATGAAATAGAATAAGTTAACAATGCACTGTGTGACTGCTCTTTTCCATCTATTGCTGTAAATAATATTGGTCGCTCTAAAATATTGCTTGTGTGTGTATAATAAATCTGTTCTTCCTCCAAACTCTGTCTTTCTTCTCTCTTCTTCTCTTTCGGTCGCTTTAGAGGTTTCCCAATTGAATATCTGTAGCGCGATTAGTCAACGTTCGGTTGGAATCGGGTTCTAATCGGGGAGTAACTGTTCGGACGCGGTTAAATACACCACCGCTCGGTAAAATAACATCCAAAAGCCGTGTCCGTAACAATTGGTGTCGGGGAGTGAGATCGACCCGGAGCGCGCTGCACGCGCTCAAAATTATAAAGCGGACGAAATTGTGTTGTTTTATAAAACCCGAATTTTTAGATCGCGCCATGGACAATCAAGGCGATCGGATGTCGGTGGGGGAGATAGACGGGTTAGGGGTAACCCAGGAACCAGGGGAAATGTATGTGGAAGAAAGGGAGGAGGAAAATGGCAATGTGGTTGCGGGAATTTCAGGTGCACAAAATGGCGCTCTAGCGCACGTGATTACAGCGGCGCCACATTTAGCCACGCCCATGGTCGCGGTAGTCGAACCGGAGATGCCAATGGATTTGAACCTTTTTTTTATACAAATGAAGGCCCTTATGGCCCAGAATAGTGAGCAAATGGGGGTAATGGGAAACCAAATGGGGGTAATGGGGAACCGGATGGATGCTCAGAGTGAGCAAATGGGGGTAATGGGAAACCAAATGGGGGTAATGGGGAACCGGATGGATGCTCAGGGTGAGCGATTGGAGGGCCAAATGGGGGTAATGAGGGACGAAGCGAGGGGTACCGGTGAGGGATTAGAAAAGAAATTTGAGGGATTAGACAAGAAATTTGAGGGATTAGACAAGAAATTTGAGGGGTTAGACAATGGGATAGAAGGGGTGAAACATGGGTTAACGGGGGTGGAAAACAGAATGGCTGCCCAGGAGAATCAGTTAGAGGGGGTGAAAAATGGGTTAATGGGGTTAGAAAATAGGATGGAGGACAAATTGCGGGAAATAGGGGAACAATCCGCCCGGGAAATCGAACAGATGGGGAACCAGATGGAGGAAATACGACGAGGGGTGAGTGAGGAGGTCTCGGGGCTACGCGAGGAGGTAAAGCGAGGCGAAAAGCGTATCGAGAAAGAGGTGAGAAATAATACGGTAAAGTTACAGGGGGGAATAGAAGATCTGACGAAAGGAGTAGAACAGCTGACGGTGGGACAAAAAGAACTAGCGGACCAAGTGGAAAAGAACACTGCAATCATCGGGGGTTTAAAAGCAACACAAAAGGACATAAAAAATGAATTAATAGCGACACAAAAGGAATGTCAAATGGTACATGAGGGATTGACGAAGAGGTTGGAAGAGGTGACAGAAGTAATGGAGACGAAGGACCGGGAGGTAAGGACGCACATAGAAACGGTTAAAGTAGCAATGGAGGAAGAAATCGAGGGGGCGCACCGGGAGCTGAAAGAGGTAAAGGAAAAATTAGAGGAGGTGGAAGAAGGGGTGAGTGAAATTAAGAAGAGACGGAGGGAAGCTAAGAG
>NC_136261.1:251981394-252031394 GCF_964187855.1 Myxine glutinosa
GAGCAAGCTTGGATATAAAACACGTAATCGTCGAAAAACATGAGCAAGGTGTGCGTGTTGTCGACTTGGCGAGGCAGTACGATCGTAGTACTTCTACGATATGTACGATTTTGAAGCAGAAGGAGTCGATAAAGGCTATAACGCCAGCCAAGGGCGTTAAGATTATTTCAAAGCTCCGGACCTCTGTCCATGAAGAGATGGAGAAGTTGTTGTTTGTGTGGTTGACGGAGAAGCAGCTCGCAGGAGATACCGTGACCGAGAGCATCATCTGTGAGAAGGCACGAGACATTTACGGGGATTTGGTGCAGCAGACGGCGGGAACATCAACGGACGAGGCATCGGAAGAGTCATTCAAAGCCAGTCGGGGATGGTTTGATAATTTTAAGAAGAGGACCGGCATTCACTCCGTCGTCAGGCATGGTGAGGCAGCAAGCTCGGATGTGAAGGCAGCTGAAGATTTTATTATAACTTTTGCCGAACTGATAGAAGCCGAAGGATACATACCCCAGCAAATCTTCAACTGTGACGAGACAGGGCTCTTCTGGAAAAAGATGCCGAGGAGGACGTATATAACGGCAGAGGAGAAGAGCATGCCAGGCCACAACTTGTTCAGAGTGCCGGCGATAGCTCGCCTTCTCTTTGTGGAAGACACGGTGAGATCCTTAACATCCAACAACTAATGGGACGCAAACGGGGCGCCCAGTTTAGCGGTACACACATTGATGAATCACCCTGCCTGTGAAACACCGACATGACAGGTTATAGCTGGGTCGGGATTCAAACCCAGGCTGGACAGTTTAGAGTCAAGTGTGCGTACCTCCAGTCCAGGCCATCCTGCCAACTTGTATGCTGCATACAGGTGAAATATAAAGCGCGAGATATTTATATATATCTATTTCAAAAAAAATTGGTGTGTTTTTGGGGGGCTGGAACGGATTAATAGCATTTCAATTCATTTTAATGGGGAAATTTAATTTGAGAAACGAGCAAATTGAGTTACGAGCTCGGTCACAGAACGATTTAAACTCGTAAGTCAAGGTTTCACTGTATATATCTTTATATATATATATATATATATATATATATATACTATATAGTATATATATAATACTATATATATATATTATATATATATATAGATACATACATACATACATGTGTATATATATATATAGTATACATACATATATGTATATATAGTATAAATACATACATATATGTATATATATATATTATACATACCATATATGGGAAGTATATATACTGTATATAGTATATTATTAATAATAATAATAATAATGCATTTATTTTATATAGCGCTTTTCAGGAAGCCCAAAGACGCTTTGACAGAGTGCAAAACATAATGCATAGCAAAACATAAAGACAAATTGCAAAAAAAGAAGAATCAATAGGGAAATATTCAAAGCACAAAGGAGGGAGAAGGAGAGGAGATAGTCAGGGGTTAGATGCTGTGGGTTAAATGTTGAATGCAGTGTTGAACAGGTGGGTCTTGAGTGATGTTTTGAATGTGGTGAGTGAGGAGGAGTCTCTGATGGTGTGAGGTAGCGAGTTCCAGAGGGTGGGAGCAGCGATGGAGAAGGCCCTGTCCCCCCAGGATCTAAATTTGGTCCGGATGGGGGGGGGGGGGGGTCAGGAGGTTGGTACCAGCAGAGCGGAGGTTGCGGGTGGGAGTGTGTCTGGAGAGGAGGTCAGCCAGGTAGGATGGGGCCAGGTTATGGAGGGCTTTGTAGGTCAAGAGGAGGATTTTGTACTGGATTCTCTGGGAGATGGGGAGCCAGTGAAGCTTGTAAAGGACGGGGGTGATGTGGTCACGGGTCCGGGAATGGGTGAGTAGACGGGCAGCGGAGTTCTGAATGTATTGGAGTTTATTGGTGATTGTTGAGGGTGAACCATAAAGGAGGCTATTGCAGTAGTCCAGACGGGAAGTGATGAAGGCGTAGATGAGGGTTTCTGCAGCCACGGAGGAGAGGAATGGACGGAGACGGGCATATATGTATATATATATACATACATATATGTATGTATATATATATATATACATACATATATGTATATATATATATACATACATATATGTATATATATATACATACATATATGTATATATATATATATAATATATATATATATATATATATATATATATACATACATATATATATATAAGATATTGAACATATATGTATATATATATATATATATACATACATATATGTATATATATATATACATACATATATGTATATATATATATACATACATATATGTATATATATATATATATATATACATACATATATGTATATATATACATACATATATGTATATATATATATATATACATACATATATGTTATATATATATATATATATCTATATATATATATATATATATACATACATATATGTATATATATATATATATATATATACATATATGTATATATATATATATATATCTATATATATATATATATATATATATATATATATATATATATATATATATATATATATATATATATATATATATATATATATATATATATATATATATATAGTATATACTATATATATATATATATATACATACATATATGTATATATATATATATATATATAATATATTACATACACACACACACACACACACACACACACACACACACACACACACACACACACACACACACACACACACACACACACAACAACAACATTCATTTTAAAGGCCATTTTCCCTGCTAGAGCGGGGGTTAGCCTTGCGGTCCCAATGACCATCTTCTCCATTTTGCCCTATTTTCTGCATCTCTCCGTGTTTAACCCCCTTGCCCACATTTCTTCTTCCACCATCATTAGCCAAGTCTTTCTCGGTCTTCCCTGTCCTCTACTTCCTTCTACATCCATTTCCATCACTCTTCTCAACCAGTCACTTTCATCCTTCCTCAACACATGACCAAACCATCTCAACCTGTTCCTCTTCACAGCATCAATCACAGGCTCTATTCCCATCATCTTTCACAATTCATCATTTGTCTTCCTCTCTCTCAACGATACTCTGCACATCCACCGAACCATTCGCATTTCCACCCTTTCCAGCCTTCATTGCTGCTCTACATTCATGACCCATGTCTCGCTCCCATAAATCATAACACTTCTCACACATGCAGCATACACCTTTCCCTTCAGCTTCAATGACACTCCCCTCCTCATCAGCACGCCACTCAGTTCCCGAAACTTCTTCCATGCACATCTCACTCCAGTAACCGTTGCCGAGTCTGATCCACCTTCTCCATTCAGCATGTCTCCGAGGTAGCAAAATGTTTTCACACCTTCCAGCTTCACGCCGTCTCCAAGATCCAACTCAACATTTCCTCCATCTGCAGCTCCCTCTGTGCACACCTTACATTTGAATGTAGCTGCCACACTGGTTAATGACCCTCTCAGACCACTACATTTTTGATGAACCCACTCAGCGCACATTGTACATTGAATGGAGTTCACTCCGACACCATTCCTGCACACAGCACATGGCCACTTCCCAGTTCTTTCCACCTCATCACATGCTTTACCACTTGCCATCACCTTCGTCTTTCCTATATTCACCTTCAGACCTTTTGTCTTCATACATTCCTTCCACTTGTTCATCTTTTCCTTCAGTCCATCCATACTCTCCGCAATCAACATCAGATCATCTGCATACAAGAACTCCGACGGTAAACCCTCCTTTACGTTCTGAGCCAGCACCTTCATCACAGCTACAAATAGTAGTGGACTTATTACCGACCCCGGATGCATTCCCACCTTCACCTCAAACTCACCACTGTTCCCGTCCTTCGTCCTTACATCTGTGCGCGCTCTTTTGTACATTGCCATCACTACTCTGATCAACCATTCCTCCACTTCTAACTTCCTCAATGCCCATGTCAATACTTCGTGTGGAACCCTATCGAATGCTTTCTCCAGATCAACAAACCCAAGAAACAACTTCTTCCTCTTCTCCATGTACTTCTCCTGCAACTGCCTCACAATAAAGAGCGCGTCTGTCGTTCCTCTTCCTGGCATAAATCCAAACTGCAATTCGTCGATCTTCAACTTCTTCCTTATCCTCCTCTCCAACACCCTTTCCAATACCTTCATTCCATGCTCCAATAACTTTATCGCTCGGTACGAGCCACACTCCAGAGGGTCACCTTTCCCCTTGTATAGAGGGACGAGGGTACTCAGTTCCCAATCCACTGGAATGCGACCTTCTTTCACCACCAGATTACAGATCTCTGTCATTCTCTTCACACCCCAACTTCCTGCTGCCTTCAACGTATCTCCCACAACTCCCGTCGGCCCTCCCGCTTTTCTACTCTTCATTGCTTTTATCGCTTCCTCATCTTCCTTCTCAGATATCTTCTCTGCCGGTCCTAAACCTGGGTTACTCTCTATGTTGCCATCCCATTCATTCTCTGTATTCAACAGCATTTCCATATATCTTTTCCATCTTCCTTTAATTCCATCTGGGTCCACAACGATTTGTCCCACTTCATCCTTCAAGCAACTCACCCCCATCACATCACACCTCTCTTTCGCTATCTGCTTTGCAATCCTGAATACTGCTCTCTGACCCTCTGCCGAATCCAAGTGTTCTCCGAACATTTTCCTACATGCCTCCTGCGCCTTTGCTACCTCTTTCTTTGCAGCCTTCTTTGCTGCCTTATAACTTTCATGCTCTGCTTTTTCTGCTCCCGTACCCTTCGCCTTCTGCGACTTCTTGAACTTCTTCCTCTTCTCGTCAATCCTCTTTCCAACTTCATCATCCCACCACCATGTTTCCGAGTGCCTCGGTGGTCCATTTGTCCGTCCACATACCTCACTAAAGGCTCCCAACAGACTATCTTTCATTGACATCCAACCACGTTCAAGCTCAACCACATCATCCTCGACCCTACTCAGCCTCTCTTTTAGTGCCTCCCTTACTGTCACCTCTTTCAACCTCCACACCTTCATTCTCGGTTGGTACTTCACCCGCCGAGCTCTCCTCGCACCTATCACCCTTTTGTCGCAGACAACCAAGTGGTGCTGTGAAACAGCCTCCTCCCCCGGGATCACCTTTGTGTCCCGGAGGTGCCCCCCATCTCACCTACGCACCATCAGGTAGTCAACGGTTGTCGTCGACCCACCTGACGTGTACGTAACAAGCTTATTATTCCCTTTCTGGAACTGAGTATTACAAATCAACAAACAGCTCCATCAGCAAACTCCAAAATCCTTTCACCTTCTCCATTTCTCACACAATATCCGTAACCCCCATGAACTCCCTCAAAACCGTCCATACTCCTTCCCACATGTCCATTTAGGTCTCCTCCTACCACAACAACTTCCTCATCTTTCACGTTTTCCATCAGCTCCTCTATCGCACACCAGAACTTGTCCTTCTCTTCATCGCTCCGACCAACCTGCAGAGCATATCCCGAGATGATGTTCACCAAGAGCTTTCCAATCATCATTTTCACCATCATCAACCTAACACTCACTCTAGTCACACTCACCACACTGTCTACAAACTCCTCAGAAAACAGGACACCAACACCATTCACGCCCTCCAGGCACCCTTGCCACACAAACTTGTATTTGTGTCCCTGCCTACCCTTCACCATTCTCACACCACTTCCCTTCCATCTCGTCTCTTGCACACAACATATGTCCACTCTTCTTCTGATCAATACTTCCACCACTTCTCCTGAGCTCCCTGTCATTGTCCCTACATTCCATGTCCCAAACCTCAGAAACCGATCTCCACTTCGGGCTGTACCCTGCCCATATGTAGTTGTAATTGTCATGGTTCTCTTTTTGAGCAATGTTTTTATGGCCGGATGCCCTTCCTGACGCCAAAACCAAGGTTGTGTGTGTGTATATATATATATATATATATATATATATATGTATATATATATATATATATATATATATATATGTATATATATATATATATATATATATATATATATATATATATATATATATACATATACATATATATATATACATATATATATATATATACATATACATATATATATATATATACATATATATATGTATATATATATATATATACATATATATATATATATATATACATATATATATATATATATATATATATATATATATATATATATATATATATATATATATATATATATATATATATATATATATAACTGTGAGAAATAGTAGAAACTCCACAGTACGAGCAGGGCGTCTCATTTGTGTTAAATAAATAATCGGGAGATCGAATAAGATGCGGGCGTAGCTTCAGGACAGGCGATCTTTAATTCTCGACAAGCTTTCGACCAACAAAGGTCTTCTTCTTAGTCTACAGAAACAACAGGCATGTATATCAGACAAGTATGTATGGTGATATGTGTGTAAGGTGTGTGATATGTGTAGAAGATGCATACAAAAAGAAGAAGAGCCACGCTAAAGATTACTCACCGTCCCCAAGTTCAGTGGAAGTGAAGCGCAGCTTACAGTTATCGTTCACGTTACAGTTTGTACACGTGCATATACAAATATATTGTTATGTCTGTGGGTAGAGCAACATCTAGAGCCAGGTAGATCTGTATAGGTAGGTATTCGACTGTCGCGATAGGGAATCTACCTGTAATAAGTTCTGTGTTGTAGTCTGGTTTGTCGGGTTAATCTGTCTGCTTGTGAACATACCAGGATGTTTGAGTGTTTGATAGTGTAGGGATTAAGAATAAACCCCTGTGTGTCACACCTGGTAATCAAACCTTTGTCCCTTATGGCAATGCACTCATTTAAACACTTAGATGGGTCCCTAGTGCACACACTAATGAATTCCCTCCCTTTACCATGTAGACATTGAGAAAACGGAGAGGAGACCAGGCCAGGACACCGCCGATGATGGCTGCCACTGGTCGCATCACGAACTTGCATAGCAACATGCCCAGGAGGCCTGTGATTGGACGGAAGGTGCTGGGAGGTTCGGTGGAAGTCGCTGGTTGGTGGCGCACCACGGCTGACGTCATAACCCAGGTTATATAAGGGAGCGCCGAACGACATTTTCCCTCTTGCACGTCCAGCTCGAACTCTTGTGCAGCACGTCCCTTTGGTCCTGCTCTAGTTTTTGGGTTCTTCGCTGCCTCTTGTGCTGCACGTCCCTCTCTGGCGGTCTGGGTGCTGCACAACGTCTTGTGCTCTCTGCGCTTCCATTCTTGGTCTTGAGAGGTCCTGGTGGTCGTGGGTTCACCATCTGCGTGGTGCTTGGAGCGGTGCTCGGTGCTCCTGGAGCTTAGAGTGGTGCAGGGACCTCGTGGGCTGTCGACGAGGAGCCTGGAGTGGGCGTTGGCTCGGGCCTTCGTGATGCTGGAGCGAGGGACCTCGTGGTGTGCAGCGTAGCTTGGAGCCGCGTAGGGATAAGACGACAAGACAGATAAGGACACACCATTTCACGATTACACGACATTTTCTTTGATTAATCCATTCCTGTGTGCTGTTTCTGAAGTGAGTTGTGGGGACATCCCAATTTAGGACTTTTATTTATTATCGCGTTTCCCTGTCCCGACCTTTGCAAATAAACCCTTGTATTATTTTCCATTCCCTGCAAATCTTGTGTCGTTTGAGTTCGTTCGCCTTCCACAGGTACGCGCTTTTACCACAGCTTCCACTTCCCTTCTTCCTCCCGCGTTTTATAGTAGAATCCGTGTTTGGTCGTTGCCTCAGGTTGGTCCGTTCTGGTCCATCCACGAGCCCTGGTGTTAACCGAAGGGTTCGCGTGACAATATATATACATACATACATAAACACACAAGCATATATTGATATGCCATTTATATTCATATAATATATTTATATATTTATATAAATGACATATAAAGGTAGATTGAATGAATGAGTGAATGAATGGGTTACGGTTAATGATTTGATTGGGTTGATGTTGGAACATTCTTTAATCATCAAAATTTATGCCATAAGGGATTTTTGTCCGAAGTTTATGTATCCAAAAGGACTCACGTTTCAGAATCGTGGTGTGTGATCGATTTGTGATTGATTCAATGGCAGAGATCTGAATGTCATTTATAGAGTGATCCGGTTGATTAAAGTGTATCGTGTAAGGTAGAGATTTGCTCTGACCGGTGTGGAAGTTATTGATTTCTGACCGGGTGTTATTAAATCGTGTGTAGAGTGTATTCTCAGTTTTTCCAACATATTGTTTGTTGCACTTTTGGCAAGTGATTAGGTATATGACGCATGTAGATTTGCAGTTCATATAGGAGGTGATGGGGAATTTTTGTCCAGTGCTAGAACTACAAAATTTGTTTCCTTCTAGTAAATGCTTGTGAATAATACATTTATTCACATTATTATTATTCACATTGTGTGTATGTATTAAATGTATTATTCACAAGCATTTACTAGAAGGAAACAAATTTTGTAGTTCTAGCACTGGACAAAAATCCCCATGGATGGGAGATTGGAGAGGAGGGAGAGAGAGGGGAGGGGGGGGAGTAGGGTGAGGCGAGAGGAGGATGGGTGGGAGAGGGTGAGGGTTAGGGTTAGGCTTTGCCTGGTGTTGGCTTAATGGTGAAGGTGGCCAGCTTGAGATCTTAGGGTCCTGAGTTTGAGTCCCTGCCATGACATTCAATTAACACCAGGTGGGTTGACTCAGCCTGTCTTCCTTCCAAAGTCGGCAAAATGAGTACCAGATGACTGGTTATTGAGAGGCATTGCATCAGCAGCAGCCACGCCCCCAGAAAATGATGCAACCAGCAGCCACAGGCTCCACACCAACCACCACACATCTCCTTACCGTGTCTATCCAAAAGGTTACACTCACTGCCTTCCCATCAGTGCACATATTGCGTACACCTTAGCCCAACAGGCCTTTCCCTGCCTCCCCCTCCCCCCAAAAGCTCGCTCCCCTTGGCAACACAACAGCTACTTTTGATGTATGTCCCACCGGAGGGGTCACCCACATGGCATTCAAAGGCCTATCCATGGTCGCTAGGTGTCTTTCACCATGTAGCCGACTTGTGGTCCTCACGGCACATCATTACAGGGGCCCGGAAGGGACCAACTTGGAACCCGGAGGTCTTAACGCCTTCTAGGGTATGGTGATCCCACCGGTCCAAGACACTCGCTCGGGCAGCACCTCGATGGACTGGGGACACCACACACAACCAGACCCCGTGGGCTTCAGGTAGCACCACACCCTTGGATGGACCTCATGTCCAAAGCCTGCGAGTGCAGCTCCCCAGCTGCCTGGCACAACCCAATTCACCATGGGGCAATTTCCAATGAATGCAGTCCCATTAACTCTCCCTGGTTCAAATCCTGCAGCCCAGGAATTAGGTCCCTCCGAGGCTGCCCCAATTCCAATTAAAAATTCCCGGCCCAAATGTGGCTGTGCATAATAACCCTGTTGTTTTTTCGTCTTGCTAACCCCCTCCTGCAGCCGCTGCTGGACTTGAGCCCCCGCTCGTTCAATTTCCCATTATCATGAATGGCCAGCCATTGTGAGCACCTCCTATCTCAACACAAAAACAAAACACTCATCAAAAACCAATTGGGGCTCAAACTGGCCCATGCCCACTTGGCCTGCTTCTTTCTTAGCACTCTGCCATGAGACCTCCTTGTTACCCACCCACAGACGCTAGCACACACACACTGTGCACGGTGATTTGATGACTACGGGTGCTGAGTCAACCTCCCACAGGGTCCACCTTCAACACTCCAGGTCCTCGTACGACCCTCGACACAAGCTCACTCAACTCGACGGGTGCAGCCTCGTTCACCAGCATAGGTCCAGCCTCGCTACCACACTGAGCAGGTTTACCCGCTGTCCCACACAATGCAGGTTCGGAGACCTGGCTCACCAGCTCAGGCTCAAGTACCCAGGTGTATTCTGGAGCTGGCGTCATGTCGCACCCTGTCGGTCCCAAGTATGCCAGAAGGATCCCAACTGGGTCTAACTGTGAGCCTGTAAGTGCTGTCCCGCACACCACAGAGATTACTTCACACACCATGGGGCTCGCTAGCTTATCCCCCTCTAAATCCTCGATTTTCTTTGTCTCGCGAACGGTGTTTATATCCACCAATCATGTCCCTGCATGATGTCCTTTCAGGGCATTATCCACCAATCATGTCCCTGCACAATGTCCTTTCAGGCCATTATCCATCAATCATGTCCCTGCACAATGTCCTTTCAGGGCATTATCCACCAATCATGTCCCTGCACAATGTCCTTTCAGGCCATTATCCACCAATCATGTCCCTGCGCGGTCCTTTCAGGGCATTATCCACCAATCATATCCCTGCGTGATGTCCTTTCAGGGCATTATCCACCAATCATGTCCCTGCGTGATGTCCTTTCAGGCGATTATCCACCAATCATGTCCCTGCACAATGTCCTTTCAGGGCATTATCCACCAATCATGTCCCTGCACAATGTCCTTTCAGGCCATTATCCACCAATCATGTCCCTGCACAATGTCCTTTCAGGGCATTATCCAGCAATCATGTCCCTGCACAATGTCCTTTCAGGCCATTATCCACCAATCATGTCCCTGCGCAATGTCCTTTCAGGGCATTATCCACCAATCATGTCCCTGCACAATGTCCTTTCAGGGCATTATCCACCAATCATGTCCCTGCATGATGTCCTTTCAGGGCATTATCCACCAATCATGTCCCTGCGTGATGTCCTTTCAGGCCATTATCCACCAATCATGTCCCTGCATGATGTCCTTTCAGGGCATTATCCACCAATCATGTCCCTGCACAATGTCCTTTCAGGCCATTATCCACCAATCATGTCCCTGCGCGATGTCCTTTCAGGCCATTATCCACCAATCATGTCCCTGCGCGATGTCCTTTCAGGCCATTATCCACCAATCAGGTCCCTGCACAATGTCCTTTCAGGCCACTATCCACCAATCATGTCCCTACGTGATGTCCTTTCAGGCCATTATCCACCAATCATGTACCTGCACGATGTCCTTTCAGGCCATTATCCACCAATCATGTCCCTGCGCAATGTCCTTTCAGGCCATTATCCACCAATCATGTCCCTGCGCATGCGCAATGTCCTTTCAGGCCATTATCCACCAATCAGGTCCCTGCGCAGTGTCCTTTCAGGCCATTATCCACCAATCAGGTCCCTGCACAATGTCCTTTCAGGCCACTATCCACCAATCATGTCCCTACGTGATGTCCTTTCAGGCCATTATCCACCAATCATGTCCCTGCACGATGTCCTTTCAGGCCATTATCCACCAATCATGTCCCTGCGCAATGTCCTTTCAGGCCATTATCCACCAATCATGTCCCTGCGCATGCGCAATGTCCTTTCAGGCCATTATCCACCAATCAGGTCCCTGCGCAGTGTCCTTTCAGGCCATTATCCACCAATCAGGTCCCTGCGCAATGTCCTGTCAGGCCATTATCCACCAATCAGGTCCCTTCGCAGTGTCCTTTCAGGCCATTATCTACCAATCAGGTCCCTGCGTGATGTCCTTTCAGGCCATTATCTACCAATCATGTCCCTGCACAGTCTTTTCAGGCCATTATCCACCAATCATGTTTCTGCATGATGTCCTTTCAGGCCATTATCCACCAATCAGGTCCCTGCGTGATGTCCTTTCAGGCCATTATCCACCAATCAGGTCCCTGCGTGATGTCCTTTCAGGCCATTATCTACCAATCATGTCCCTGCGCGATGTCCTTTCAGGCCATTATCCACCAATCATGTCCCCCTGCACAATGTATTTTCAGGCCATTATACACCAATCATGTTCCTGCATGATGTCCTTTCAGGCCATTATCCACCAATCATGTCCCTGCACAATGTCGTTTCAGGCCATTATCCACCAATCATGTCCCTGCACAATGTCCTTTCAGGGCATTATCCACCAATCTTGTCCCTGCACAATGTCCTTTCAGGCCATTATCCACCAATCATGTCCCTGCGTGATGTCCTTTCAGGGCCATGCCGGTGCCCCCAAAATTTCATTGATTTTATTCATTTCCCTCTTCATGTCTCTCATTTCTTCTCTCAAATAATTTTTATTTTCTTTCATTTCTCCCGTCATGACTCATTTGTTCCATCAAATAATTTAATTTTTTGCTCATTTGTTCTCCAAATGTATTAATTCACCCCTGCATTTGTGTGTTATTTTCATTTAACTCCTTTCGAGTGTTTTTTTTATCAGTTCCATTATGGCCTGCAAGTCTGTTACACCAGCCTCACATAAAGACTGCTCAGGAGTGGGGGATGTTCCAATCCCTATCCTCCCTCCCGCTAGGACTCACATCCGGCTCACCTCATAGCACATGTTCCACACCATCCGCCATTATGTGGAAGTCCACCATTTTGTCCACTATTCCAGAGCATGCTCAAATTTTAAAATAATATCTCTTAAAATTTGAATGCCCAATTTCACTTTTTATGCACAAATGTAATTTTAAAATTCCTTTGGGGGGTAATTAAATGGATTAATATCCCTATCCTGAACACCAAATGCTGACAGGATGGGATTTTACCCGAATTCAAGATCCCACAACCTGACTACCAAATGTTGCGTTGGAGATTGGAATGAGGGTCCTATACCCACGCCTGACAACAAATATCTCGTCAAAGGCTCGCAAGCATGATGTGCCTCAGTGATCCCACGAAAAGCCGAAATGGGGGTAAGCTAAACTGCATTCAAATACGAATTACCTTGCGCTTGGATTCACCTTGTACATTCCCCATGGTTATTCCTAATATGGCACTTTCATAATGATGTAATCCACCCCAGATTGCTCGGTGCCCATGCACAGATACCCTTTGTAAAGAAGTTAATCGGGGCAGCCTGGACGTATTTCATGCATGTCAATAAGGTTGTAGTATGAAACGACTTTAAAAACTTTTAAAGAAGTCGAAAATATTTGGAAATGTACCTGCTAGAAATGGGTGTAGCTCTGCACAATGAAAGATTTGGAGAACTTTCTTGATCAACTCGTCCAAAAAGTTGATATATTGCAGTCCGTACTGCAAAAACACCCGATGATGTGGGCCCGTGAAAGGCCGAAGTTTTGTAGATGGGCATGTTCTAACCGAACCTTCGTGCTTGTTAACACCAACAAAAAGGTCATACCTGATGCTTGTCAATGCACAGGTAAGTTGAAAATGATATTTACTTTCAAAAATTTCACCTATTGTTGCCTTGTAGCCTTGGAATTAAAATGCATTAAATCAGACGTTTCCCACCTTTATTTACACATTGTAACCCACAACTTCCAAATGAAAAACAGATTCTACAAATTTCAGAAACTTAATTAAAAATACAAAGCCAAAATATCTTGGTTGGATAAGTGTCCACCCCCGTTACCCCCCTCCCCCCAGAGTTAATATTTGGTGGAAGCGCCTTTGACAACAATTACACCTGTGAGTCTGTTGGGATAGGTCTCTACCAACCTTGCACACCTTGATTGAGCAATATTTTCCCATTCTTCTGTACAAAACTGTTCAAGCTCAGTCAAGTTGCATGCGGAGCGTTGAAGGACAGCAATCTTCAAGGAATGCCACAGATTTTCGATTGGATTTAGGTCGGGGCTCTGACTGGGCCACTCAAGGCCATTTATCCTTAGCCCCTCCAGTGCAGGTTTGGCTATGTGCTTCAGGTTGTTGTCATGCTGAAAGGTGAACTTCTGTCCCTTCTCAAAGGTGAACTTCTCAAAATAATGAGAAACATCAAAATAATATTATGCTACCACCACCATGGTGCACAATCGGGATGGTGTTCTTTGGGTGATGTGAAGTGTTGGGTTTGCGTGAAACATAATGTTTTGCATTTAGGCCAAAACGTTCCATCTTGATTTCATCAGAGCACAAAACTTTTTGCCACATGGCTTCAGAATCTCTACAGTGTTTTTTTGCATATCTCAAACGGGACTCAAGGTGGACTTTTTTGAGTAATGGCTTCCTTCTTGCCACCCTACCATACAGGCCAGACTTGTGGAGTGCTTGGGATAATGGTGTCACATGCACACAGTGACCAGTCTTTGCCATAAAGGCCTGTAGCTCTATCAAAGTTGACATTGGTCTCTTGGTGGCCCCTCTTATCAGTCTCCTCCTTGCTGGGTCATCAAGTTTGGAGGGACTGCCTGATCTAGGCAGGGTCTTAGTGGTACCATACACCTTCCACTTCTTAATGATTGTCTTTACTGTGCTCCGAGGGATATTCAAGACCTTTGAGATATTTTTATACCCATCCTATGATCTGTGCCTTTCCACAACTTTATCCTGGAGGTCTTTTGAAAGCTCCTTGGTGCTCATGGTTGAGTCTTTGCTGTGAAATGCACTACCCAGCAGAGGAAACCTACAGGAACAGCTGAATTTATTCTGAAATAATCAGAATCACAACAATCTAACACATGTAGAGGCCAATTAACTTAGTGTGTGATTTTAAAGGTGATTGGTTACACCTGGGATAATTTACAATTGTTATTATAAGGGGGGTGGATACTTATCCAACCAAGATATGCTAGTTTTGTATTTTTAATTAATTTTCAGAAATTTGTAGAATTTGTTTTTCACTTGGAAGCTGTGGGTTACAATGTGTAAATAAAGGAGGAAAAAGTCCAATTTAATGCAATTTAATTTCAGGCTATAAGGAAACAAAAGGCGAAAAATTTGAAAGGTGGTGTAGACTTTATTTTTTTCTATAGGCACTGTATAAGATTTGAATACCGATACTCCGTTACAGAGCGTTGTTTCTTGGCATGGGTCATGGTGGGCAGTTTTCCATCCCTCTCCCAGCAGTAGTTGCGGCAGGAATTTGGAATTTGCTCATGGTGCCGGCTCACCGGCACCATTAGCTCACCTACTATTCGCGATAGACAAAGTGGGATCTGTTAATGGCCAACAACTAATGTCGGCAGATGGGACACCAGTGCAACGTCCATTCGAGGCACACATTGATGAATCACCCTGCGGGTGAAACACCGGCATGGCAGTTTATAGCTTGGTCAGGATTCAAACCCTGGCTAGACAGCTTATGGGCGAGTAAACATACCTCTGAGCCATCCAGCCAGCTTTTGTGATATACACGAGGATGTGGTTACACAATACATGTGATAAAAGCATGAGAAATACATTATATAGGAGACAATTGACAAATCAACACAGTATATGGGATTTAAAACTGGGGCTCGTTTCATCATGAAGCAATTGCTGAGGTAGTAATGCCAAACAGACCAACTCAAATTCATCTCGGATTACATTTTTCTGCTCTTCGATACGTTTGACGTTAGTAAAAGTGAAATGTCACTTTTTAAATATTGCACTTTAAATATTGCGCTTAGCAATGATGATGACAAAAATTGACCAACCTGAAAATAAAGTTAAACAGTAAGCTGGGATATTGAGCAACTTTTGCCATATTAAAAAGCCTGGCGCAGCAAACTCCTGAAAAATGTAACATTTTGGGGGACGGTAATACATTTCCCTCGTCTTTGACAATGAAGGCGTAGCTGACATCATGTTTGGCTTGTGTACATGATATGTAATGTTTATTTCCATTTTATCCAGTGTGAAAGTGATGGGATGATGTGAAACCATGAATTTGGAATTTACTTAGTTATATCATTCGACCACATCCCTGGTGTCCATCCCTGGTCAATCCCTGGTGTTGGGCTAGCGGCTAGGGTGCCGGCTTAGGATCCCAGGATCCTGGGTTCGAATCCCGGTCGATCGCTGAATTAACGCCAGGGGGGTTGACTCAGCCTGATCATCCTTCCGAGGTCGGCTAATTGAGTACCAGTTCACTGGTAATTCCCTGTTTGTCGCTAAAGGCGGCAAAAAGGGTTGGCGTCAGGAAGGGCATCCGGCCGTAAAACATTGCTTCAAATAGGGGACCGAAAAACAACAACAACCACGGTTCCCGAAAAAGGCCAACACCCGCTTGCGGGGAAAAATGGCCTCTAAAGGTGGTTATTTTTTTTATATATCATTCGACCACATCGATACCATCATTGCCACTGATTAAGTAGATTACCACAATAATTTTAACCAGAACATGTGATATAATTTTAAACAGGACACGTGATTTAATTTTAAACAGAACATGTGATGTTATATGAACCGCTTATCGAAATATTTCAAAACCCCACGGAGAGTAACGTTTTATACAACGTACAGCTGGTAAGAACACATTGCCGCCATAAGACCCTGAAAGAGCTAATAACTTGATGAAACCAAATCCAATGACGTGGTTCAGTGTTTGTCCTTACTGTATATCCGTGTACTTAAAACATAACTTTTTCCAACTTGCAAAAGAAATGCGAAAAGTGCAGATTAAGGCAAAACTGGCTTTGTTTTGCCTCAGTACCAGCAAACCCAATTTAGGAGGCAGTTCTTCATCGCAGTTTTTTTTTTTTAGAGCTCATTCAAGATACGGTCATTTGATACAGCTTAGGAGAGGTGTTTGGGGAATTGCATTTTCCTTTCCTCCGCCGCCCGCTCAGTAAATCGCAGCAGATCTCTCAGAACGAGAGCCATATACAACGAAACAACACAGGAAATACACCGAACGCATAAAAAATTCCACTCTATTCCCAGCTGGCCTGGCACATGGAGCTGATTTGGAGATTCCCGGCGTAAAAACGACACCGCTATGGCCGCGCCTGCTTTTCATCAGGAGGACCCAGAGGGCTTGCGGCGGGTCTGTGATGCCGCGAGAAAGCGCGCGTTTTTACGCGACTTATACAACAGTGAGAAAAGAGCGAAAGGAAGAACCCGAGTCATGCGGGAAGGTTATGAAAACAGAACGACGTGGCTCAAATTTTCATGCAATCCATGAGAAAATATTCACTCTAAACGTCAATTATTCCCTTTCAAGTGCGAGGTCTGTCCCATGGAAGCCCAATGTAGATAACACGTCGCAGACGTAAACATTCCGTCAATGAGTACATATCCTGCCTTTCCGGCTTGTTGTGATATAACGGAAAGAAGCCTGGTGTTGGCTTTGCGGTTAGGGTGCCGGCTTTGGATCCTAGCATCCTGGGTTCGAATCCTGGTCGATCGCTGAATTAACTCCAGGGGGGTTGACTCAGCCCGTCATCCTTCCGAGGTCGGCTAATTGAGCACCAGCTCACTGGTAATTCCTTGTGTTTTGCAAGAGGTGACTAACAGGGTTGGTGGCAGGAAGGGCATCCGGCCATAAAACATTGCTTCAAAAAGGGGACCATGGTGCCCGAAAAAGGTCCAACCTCTGCTCTGCAGGGAAAAATGGCCTCTAAAGGTGGTTCTTCTTCTTTTGTGATATAACGGAAAAGGGCTGCAATTAGGTGTGCGGGTACCAGAACGTAACGGATCAGGGACGCCTATCACACGCTCTTCGAAAGAAGACAAACGCACAACACTTCGTAAGAGCTACTAATGTCACTGAACTTTCAACTTTTACATCGAGAAAGTCAAACTTCTATAACCCTGCTATAAGATTTCTCAAAAAGAGCTCAACAATTCAATATAAAGTTTATTTCACAATGTTCTGAAGTTTCAAAATTCTAATTTTAGAGTTTTTATTTCATGGTTTTCATGTACAATGTGAGGACTGACACCGCAGATGGGAAAGACATTGTGTGCCGGTGCACACTGGACAAATATTGTGAGTGCTGATGAGAGATCGGCACTCTGATAGTCAGGTTCACTATGTCAATAAATTATATTTCGTTCAAAATCATGGTAGATTAGCAAACCTATACATTTTTGGAAAGGTTATAGCATAAGGAAACTAAAAATCAATGTTTACATTTGGAGAGATACCTGTATGGCGGCCATTTTGGATTTTCAAAATGGCCACTGTAAAATACGTATTTTGTTCTATTTCTGCCTCTAATTACCCTAAAACCTTTTAAAAATATACTAAACCTATATTTTCAGGGACAAGGAATCCAATGAAAGTATCAAATTAGTGCTATGGGGAATGGTAAGACACGAATCAAAGGTTTTGAATTGCAAAATACTGTCTTTATATTCGCGATAAGTTGCGTAATCAAATACATGTTATCATTTTGTACAGGCAGTTAATAACATCAAAATGTGTCACAATAATTCATATCACCAAACATACACAGGCAGTCAGCAAAATCATATATACACATGCAGTCAGTATAACTTCACATCTACACAGGCAGTCAATGACAAAATATACACAGGCAGTCAATGGCATCAAACATACACGATTACAGAATATGCCATTTCGAGTTCGTCATCACTGTCCTGTGTGTCGTATCCGACAATATAGTCCGCATCGTTTTCACAGTCCGTTCCACACAAGCAAAGGTCGGTCAAATTGATTGCCAAATCGAATTGGTCGAATGGTCGATCGAATCGAATTCGATGAATCGAATCGAATCGAATCGATCGAATTGGTCGAACGAAGCGATTGGTCGAATGGTCGAATTGGTCGAATGGAATTGGTCGATTGGTCGAATCGAATTGGTCGGAATTGGCAAATGTAAACATTGATTTTCAGATTTTCCATGTAATAACGTTTCCAAAAATGTATAGGTTTGCTAATCTACCATGATTTTGAACGAAAAAAACATAGTGAACCTGACTATGAATTGATAATTCAAATCCCGTCTGGTTGAATTGAGTGCTTCATGTTCAGAGAGGTGCTCGCCCACTTCGATGGAGTAACAAATAAATGAGGGCAGTTTGAGGTTGGCATGGAGTTTTTATTCGGAAAAAGAAATCAATAAGTACAGGTCAGTTTATGAAACACCTATTAATCAAGGTATTCCCCTGCTACAGGTACACACTTTGCTCAACGATTTGACAGCGCTTGATGCCACCTGTTTTTAAAACCTTTGAACGGTCATATACAGTGGCCTGCAAAAGTATTCACCCCTCCCAAGTTTTCACATTTTGATGCCACCTGAGCTTATTTAATGACGCTTTCAAATCAAACTTAATATGAAGTCTTCATAAACTACTCCAAAGTGATTAAGCTGAAAAATGCAGATATAATGTGAATAAGTTAGATTAACAGAGAAAATCAGATGATTCTCAGTTGCACAAGTATTCAAACCTTTTGCCTAATTAACCTGAAAACACTTCAGGAGCAAAATATTTGTTTAAAGGTTACAAAAGAAATGTAATAGGTTTCACCTGTATGTAATCAGTGGTTTAACATAAAAATTAAGCTCATCCACTTATCTTAGGGGTTTTAAGGCGCAACTCACCGAGTCAACCATCAAGGAAAACATGACAACTAAGGAACTTTCCAAAGAAGTCAGATATTAAGTGGTGGAGAAGCACCATTCAGTAGAGGGTTTTAAGAAGATTCTTAGGAAAAATGCCAGGGACATAGAAAAGGCCCCTTTCTATAAGGGTATGTGCCATGTGGCAAACTATATAAAAGAAGGGACATTCCATAGCTTGTAGAAAATGTCGAACAGTAGAAAAGAAGGGACATTCAAAAAATATTGTGTGCATGTTGTACTACCCTTGTGTTCTTAGGAGGAACCAAGTAATGGTCTTGGAAAGTTCATATAAAGGGGTGCCAATTTGATTCATACAGCTGCATGAAAAAGTAAATGCATTTTAACCTATATATGTATGGCACCCCACATTTTGGACAGATGGACGGATGGACGAACACCAATGTGGTTTTGAGGATTTTCTTAATAAAACTCAAGAATGCGGAAACAGACGTTGCTGAAATTTGGAACATATTACCTCGACGTCCAAAGCATTTCCTTCTGAAATTTGCAGCTGATTTCGTCCAGTAGAAGCCGAGAAATGAATTTTCAGTCCCCATGTTAAAGCTGCATTCAGAGAAAGATCCCTTATATAAATGGAGGGGCGCTTTGCTCCTCCCTTGATTTCAAAGTCACTCATTATCTTTTGAGTGCAGTGAAATCCATCATTAAGAAGTGGAAGACTATCACACCGCACAGACTCAACACAGATCGGTCGCCCACCCAAACTCAGCAGCCACGCAAGCAGGGAACTGGTTCGGGATGTCACTGTAAATCCAACAATGACTTCGAAAGATCTGCAAGACTGTGTCCGAGATGGGGGTCAGTGTTCATCAATCAATGATATCCATTCACTTGGCAATGCAGGCTTCGATGGACAAGTGGCAAGAAATAAGCCATTACTAAAAAAGACGCATCTAAAAGATTGTAAAAAGTTGCAACTAAAAGATTGTAAAAAGACGCATCTAAAAGATTGTAAAAAGATGCATCTAAAAGATTGTAAAAAAGGTGCATCCAAAATATTGTAAAAAGATGCATCTAAAAGATTGTAAAAAGATGCATCTAAAAGATTGTAAAAAGATGCATCTAAAAGATTGTAAAAAGACGCATCTAAAAGATTGTAAAAAGACGCATCTAAAAGATTGTAAAAAGATGCATCTAAAAGATTGTAAGGAGACGCACCTAAAAGTTTGTAAAAAGACGCATCTAAAAGATTGTAAAAAGATACATCTAAAAGATTGTAAAAAGGTGCATCTAAAAGATTGTAAAAAGATGCATCTAAAAGATTGTAAAAAGGTGCATCTAAAAGATTGTAAAAAGACGCATCTAAAAGATTGTAAATAGACGCATCCAAAAGATTGTAGAAAGATGCATCTAAAAGATTGTAAAAAGACGCATCTAAAAGATTGTAAAAAGATGCATCTAAAAGAATGTAAAAAGATGCATCTAAAAGATTGTAAAAAGATGCATCTAAAAGATTGTAAAAAGACGCATCTAAAATATTGTAAAAAGACGCATCTAAAAGATTGTAAAAAGACGCATCTAAAAGATTGTAAAAAGATGCATCGAAAAGATTGTAAAAAGATGCATCGAAAAGATTGTAAAAGATGCATCTAAAAGATTGTAAAAAGACGCATCTAAAAGATTGTAAAAAGATGCATCTAAAAGATTGTAAAAAGATGCATCTAAAAGATTGTAAAAAGACGCATCTAAAAGATTGTAAAAAGACGCATCTAAAAGATTCTAAAAAGACGCATCTAAAATAATGTAAAAAGATGTATCTAAAAGATTGTACAAAGATGCATCTAAAAGATTGTAAGAAGATACATCTAAAAGATTGTAAAAAGATGCATCTAAAAGATTGCAAAAAGGTGCATCTAAAATATTGTAAAAAGATGCATCTTAAAGATTGTAAAAAGACGCATCTAAAAGATTGTAAAAAGACGCATCTAAAAGATTGTAAAAAGATGCATCTAAAAGATTGTAAAAAGATGCATCTAAAAGATTGTAAAAAGATGCATCTAAAAGATTGTAAAAAGATGCATGTAAAAGATTGTAAAAAGATGCATCTAAAAGATTGTAAAAAGACGCATCTAAAAGATTGTAAAAAGACGCATCTAAAAGATTGTAAAAAGATGCATCTAAAAGATTGTAAAAAGATGCATCTAAAAGATTGTAAAAAGATGCATCCAAAAGATTGTAAAAAGACGCATCCAAAAGATTGTAAAAAGATGCATCTAAAAGATCGTAAAAAGATGCATCTAAAAGATTGTAAAAAGACACCTCTAAAAGATTGTAAAAAGATGCATCTAAAAGATTGTAAAAAGATGCATCTAAAAGATTGTAAAAAGATGCATAATAATTTCTAAAAAATAAATTCCACCTTGACATGATGTTGTATTATATGCAGATCATCGACAAAAAAATCTCAATTAAATCCATTTTTAATTCAGGCTGTAACACAACAAAATGGGAAAAAAGTCAAGGGGTGTGAATACTTTCTGAAGGCACTGTAAATGTATTTGAGCGGCCCAGTGGAAGTCCTGATTTAGGTCCAAATGAACATTTATGGCGAGACTTGAAGATTGCATTCCATTGACGATCTCCATCAAACTTGGCAGAACGAGAGCAATTATCACGCGAGGAATGGGCAAAGATTTCACCATCTCACTGTGCAAAGCTGGTCGAGACCGACCTAAAAAAACACTCATCACAGTCATTACTGCAAAATGTGCTTCCACCAAGCACTGGGGGGGGGGGGGGGGGGGGTGGAGGGGGGAAGAGGAAGAATGGGGGAGGAAGGGGGAGGGGGTGAAGGGGGGGAAGAGGGCAGGGGGGGGGGGGGGCAGGGGGATGGGGGTTCATCACCTTTTCGTTGAATATATGCTGCTGAATGTGGCGTTCATACCGTTTCTTCGAAATGTGTGATGCGGAACAGGAAGAAGAAGAAGCCACTCTACCAACTTCGTATACTTCCGGAATTGTTTGATTTATTTGCGTTCAAATGTCTGGTGATTGTTTTGTATTTATTTATGCGAATGTGTACTTGTATATAACTGTCATTAATTTAAAAAGCTTAGGCACTATCGAGCGAATTTTTTTTTTAACTCCAAAAAAAACGATCTTTTTTTTTTTCAATATATATATTTTTTTGCCTAAAACACTCTCAGGCACGCACTGATGAACCTCTGAAAGTTTGACGAAGATCCGTTCAGCCATCTCTGAGATAAATGGCGACACACAGACAGACAGACAGCTCACTTATATAGTAGATGTGTATATATATATATATATATATATATATATATATATATATATATATATATATATATATATATATATATATATATATATATATATATATATATATATATATATATATATATATATATATATATCTATATCTATATATATCTATATATATCTATATATATCTATATATATATATATATATATATATATATATACGTATATATATATGTATATATATATATATATATATATATATATATATATATATATATATATATATATATATATATATATATATATATATATATATATATATATATATATATATCTATATACCGTACGTATCAAAAAAAAGGTAATCCGAATTCAAGGGGTTAAGGGCCTATCTCATTGGACTGGAGACTAGGTGGTGACCTGGTGGCGACTCGAGTCTCCGCTTGTTGCGGAGACGTCTCCGCGGCGTCTCCTGGAGACTAGCCGGGTCTCCGGGAAGTCACGGGAAATTCAAACATGTTCGATTTTTTTGGACGTCGCGAAGACTAATTTTGTCCGCGACTGGGGAGACGTCTCCGCGACGTCTCCGCGACCTGCTGGAGACCAAGGAGACTGAGGAGACGTTGCGGCGACGATGCGGCGACGTCTCCGCGACGCTGCTTGACGCTGCTTGACCCACTTTAGAGACCACGTGACTGAGGGACTGAGGACGTGACTTGGGCCCACCAGCTGGCATCATCGAGACGCCTTCACTCCTGGTCCAAGTCAGGTATAGGATCCGGTCAAGGTCTTCATCATTTGGTACTTGTTCCTGCTACTGCTGCTGCTCCTTGTACTGCCTTGGAAGAGGCCCCACCATCTTGTCTTGCCAGGGGACAGCTCCAACTCCAGAGTAGTACTGTCCTTCCACCATGCCACCCAAGGGCAGTGGGGGCCGGAAGGGCAAGAGGAAGGAGGATGAAGCAGTTGTAGCAGCTTCAGCGCAGTTTGTGGATGCTGAGGCAGCAGTTGATGCTAGAGAAGATGAGGAACATGGTTCCAGCGGCGATCCGACTAGAAAACAATACGATTGGGAAGAGGGGCATCAAGAGGCAATGGCTGACTTCTGGGAGGATCATCCGGAATTTTACGATAAATTGTATGCAAGATACAAAGATAACCAAAACAAGAAAGCAGTGGTTGAAACCTTCCTTGTTGAAATGCAGAACATCTTCGAGGAGATCAAGAAGCCCCTACCTACATGTGAGTGTATATTTAAATTGCATTGAATTTATATTTAATTGCACTAAAATAAATACATGCAAAAATATGTAAAAAATGTAGCGAAAGGAGTAGTGATGAATATCATCGCCCTGGCGTAGACGTCGCCCTGGCGAGAGCGCAAGCCATTTTTTGGTCTCCCGAGTCGCCCGAGTTGCCGCGACTGATCAGTCGCGGCAGTCGTGGCGACGTCTCCGCCAATGACATAGGCCCTTTAATATGCAAAGGTTATTTATTTTGACATATTTACATGTGGTTTACTAATTAAGAGGAGATCCTCAGCTTTCCATTGATACCTTCCATGCATCATTGCTGTCACACATGACCGAGTACATGTTCATTGAAAATGACAAGTTCAAATCGCATTTTTACAAGTTTGGCTAGTCAGGATAATTGGTGTAAAATGAACGTCAGATGTGAACTTTTCTCAGGAATGATTGGGCCTTTATGCACCCACACCTTCAACATGTCCACCTCCGCTTTCAACACAAAGCTCACAGCAGCGGAGCATGCCCTGAACTGCTCGGCTCACCACAGCCGGGTCATTGCGCAAAGCATCCACTTCATGTCAAATACGGCCCTGCAATTCGTCAAGATCACGGCGAGGAGTTACGAACACCTTGTTCTTTAAATGTCCCCAAAGGAAATAATCACATGGTGTGTGGTCAGGTGATCTTGGCGGCCATTCCACTGCATGGTTGAGGGCGATGACTCGGTCTCCATGGGTTCCCTCAGTCGATCTCGGACAGCGATAAGACGATGTGCTGGGGCGCCGTCTTGGGCCCACCAGAGATATCTGAAGACACCACGAACTTGTCGCTCAAAGTTCTCCTCCAGCTGCGGCAAAACTTCATCATTGATCATCTGCAGATACCTGTTACCATTGACATTCCTTTGAAATAAAAATGGTCCGATCAACTGACCACTTCCACAAAGTCCCAACCAAACAGTCCACTTTTGTCGATTCATGTTGGTGTCAAAATTAAATTCCAGGGGTTGTCCTGTCGGTGCATATTCAAGAACATTGTGGGTATTGACTTTGCCATCCATGGCGAAAGCAGCTTCGTCGCCGATAACGAGATACCGCAGGAAATTGACATCTGCTTCGCAACGTGCTATCAACCATCCGGCAAGCACCAGCCTCCTGGCAAAATCCCCTGGTGTAAGTTGATGCCGGATGTGAATCCGATATGGATGTTGGTGAAGGTCCAGTCTTGTGATTCGGTTGAATGTTGCCGAAGGCAATCCCGTCCCATTTCGTCTTGCGCTAGTATCCCGAGAATGCTCCAAAACTTGCTGCCTCACTGCTGCATTGTTCATTTCTGATCGCCCAGTGCATCTCCTACCAGAATTCCCCTTGTTGCGGTTGAGGCTAGTGCCATGCTCTTGGTATTTTCTAACATTCGCCCAGATGGTTTTGACTGCTGGAGGCTCCCGTTCTGGGAAACGTTCCCTGAACGCATCACAAGTTCGCTGCAAACTTTCAGTTTGGTGAAAGGTTGTAACCACGAAGGTCCGCGAAGGTCCGCTCTTCAGTCGTAAGTTGAACCATCTTTTCAATGACTTAGACTGTCTCTAAACCCATACACAGTAGGCCCATCTTAAATACACATCTTAAACAAAGGATGATGCAACCGACGATTACCAGACCAGCTTAACAATTTTACATAATCAACTTGGCAGTCGACAAGTAATGCGTCCATTTCAAACTGTCTTGCACAGATTAGCCAAACTTGTAAATATGCGATTTGATCTTGTCATTTTCAATGAACATGTACTCGGTCATGTGTGACAGCAATGATGCATGAAAGGCAGCAATGGAAAGCTGAGGATCTCCTCATAACTGGAAAACCACATGTAAATTGTCAAACTAAATAACCTTTGCATATTAACGCCTTGAATTCGGATTGCCTTTTTTTTGATATGCACTGTGTGTGTGTGTATATATATATATATATATATATAAATATATATATATATATATATATGTATGTATATATCTATATATATATATATATATATATATATATATATATATATATATATATATATATATATATATATTGTTACGGATCTCAGAGTACGGCACTCCCGTTAGCAAGGGGGGGTTAATCCCCTTGTCTTGTTAAGCTGGCCGTCTCCGGTCCTGGAAATATCCCGCTCCTTTGCGGGATGAGATTGGCCAGGTGATTGGTCAAAGGTTTCCCAAATACCTTCACCAATCTCTCCGCAAAGCAGGGAGATGAGTCCCTGCTTGAACCGCGGATGTGATGGAATTTTGCCGAGCGGTTTAGCAATTTGATGCTCGAGCCGTTAGCAATAAAACTAACCCGATTCTGAGCGGTTGGCCAAATCGTGCCACAGGTACTCAATGGGGAAAAGACTAAGACGATCGGATGAGAAGAAGCAAAGAATAAGAAGGGTAAAGGAAGAACAAATATGATTTATTACTATCTAAAAGAGGAAACAAAAGAAGGGAATATACAAGAAGCGGAAATAAAAGGACATAGGGCAACCTTATACACTCTTATATAACACGCCCAGGACCAACAGACAGACTCACACGAAAGGTAGCTGGTAGGGGAGGAAGGTCCAGGCAGATGGTTCCAGGCTTCCGATCCGCCGCGAAGAATGGCAGGCAGCTGGCGTCGTTGGCGCTCGACCGGACCTTACAAATGTGAGGGGGTGGAATGCGCGTACGTATAGCGTGCCGAACGCACTCAAAACCACGGCAGTTTGTATCCAAAACGATCGTCCCAAACGATCCTCCGCGCAATGTTCTTGTATTCGCCGCCTCTGCGCTGTTCTCTCGCATCTGCCGATCTCCCCCGCATCTGCTCTCTGCTTATCTCCCAAATCCTCTCTGTAAAAAGGCTTCGCGCTCGCTCTTTTATTAGAAGCCTCGTGTATTAAGCCGCGTCCGCTTCGCTCCGCCTACCGGTGAACACGCCTCGGCCCGGATTGGTCACGAGGGTTCATTGTTACCTCCCTTCGTGACGCATTGATGGGGCCACGCCTATGTTCCCGGCTGCTCCTCCCTTCTTCTCCAACTTGACCGCGTGCGTAATGGTATCTTGAGAAGGGCGCTGCAGCTGGCAGAGAAGGCATATAATTTGGAGGGCGGCAACGCCGCAATATGGATCGATTGGGAATTTGAGAAGGGGCCTAGGTTATTTGATTAATACAACGCAGAGTCAAACTATTGGGAACAAATCCTTAACTGAAACATAGACTAATGAAATAACTAAAGAGGATCCTATGGTGTCCTACGTGTTGTACATGGCCTAACTAGGGTGCAACCTTTACAAATGGGGATATCTACAATAATTATTATTATACAAAGTGAAGGTTCTAAAAACCGTAACACAGCACCCGTCTCTCCTCCAGGCACATCCCGTGCCGACAAAAACTTTCACTTAATGTGACACTCAGGTGTAATAACCCTCTACTATTAACCTTACCCTGAGTGCGACAGTTTTAAAACAATTAAGTATGTCCCGCCTGCTGCGTTGCATTCTATCTAACAGATTCACGCCCACAGGATAACCGAATCATGGAATTAATTCTCAAAACTACACATTGACGGTGGGGAGCATTATTTACAAAGACACACTATTTGGTATTTACAAAACTAAACCCAGGACCTGTTCTTTTGGGAAACAAAAGCAGAGTTTTTGGAAAGAGGAAAGGTCATGCACTGCACTGCACCGGTACACCATACCCATGGGTAATCCGAGACACACAATTGATATTGCAGTGCAATCTCAGAGCACCAAAAGCACCACAATAAAGCACCCAATAAAAAAACACAAAGCACCATCCAGTGCACAGTTATACAGTTCAAAAAGTCACACTGGCGACCTCACTGCACAGCCGATGTTCTGCTGGGGTCGATGTTCTGGGTGTCTTCTTGACTTGCTGCCTATTTGAGAGATAACAAAAACACAAAAAGGGCACAAAAGCGTCCACTTTTTTTGTTTAATTATGGCCAGCAGGGGCCAACTAGGGTGGTCCACCTGCTTGGCATAGGTCCCACCTTTACCCTGGTCCGCAAGCAAGATTCCCCAGCAGTGGCCATGCCACAGCCGTGTGATCCATGATGTGGTGCTCGGCCACAAACGTGTGGTCCATAAGTGGCCTTGGCCACAAACATGTGGTCCATAAGTGGTGTACCGGTCCAGGCAGGCAGGCAGCGGAGGTGCGGGCACACAACTGCGGCGCCTGCACGCTTTCCCCTCAGTGCCCAGAGAGCACGGTCCATAGGTGTGGAAGGAAGACAAAGCAGAGTTAGTGGGGTGCAAGGGCGCAAGGGTACACATAAACACAAGGTAATGCAGAGGTGAGGTGCGCAGGAGAGCGAGCGGAGAAAGCTCGTCCCTACCGTACGCCTGTCCCCCCCCCCCCCCCCCCGTCACCTAATCTACCCTTGCCCCTTACCCCATATTTACACAATCTACACATTTACAAATCCATCGCTACTGTCTCGTCTTCCCCATATCTCCCCTAATCCAAATTGGTTACCAATCCCTCGAAACCAAATTTGCCAACAATCAATTTATCACCAATCCCTCCTCAGGAGGAAGAGATGGAACATCAGCACAATGTCACCCCCACGTCATGATGCGTCTCACCATTCCAAACATTTGCACAAACCGGTGGTGTGGAGTCTTGTCACCTTGGTGACATGATGGTGACATCATGGTGACATCCAAATAGTGGATGTACATGGTGCGCAGAGATTCCAATCCTAACTATACTCTAAATGACTTTAACACACTTACTCTACCCAGGATCTTTCCCTGCCAATCCATTGGCCATCTTACACTATGTGGTTCTAAGAACCGAACTCCCATTGACCAAACTGTGGTGCTCACCAATTTGGGGTCTCACTCCCCCGAATCTACTCCCTGTGCCCTCGCACAATTTCCGGGCTGGGTCGTGTGGCACTCCCAGCAGGTCCGCTCACCTGCACACCTCCGCCACTGCAGTTGTCTCCAAGCTTACCTGCCCCTTACCCTAACCTACCTGGGGAAGGCCCTCTGGCGCTCTCACCCCACTCGGTGCCCTCTCTGGCACTGGGCTACCCGGGTCCGTCCTCCGGATCCTCGGGCCCCATTGAACAACTCTACTGGCTCCCAGAGCCTACCTGTGGCCTCACCTGGCCGACATACTAACAGTGGCGGAGTGCCCATTTAATCTTTCTCGCTAACAGGCCACACACCCAGCCATTCCACTTTACTCATGCACCAATCACAACACTCCTGTGCAACTACCCATACCACAGATGCCAATATCCAACCACAATTTACCTACTCCCTCTACCTAACTTTTAAAATCCCTCCCCGGGTATTCGTGAAGGGGTCCATCTTCCCCATCCACTCCTTTCGCACCAACCACTCCACTCCACGTATTCCACACTACTCACTCCACACCATCCATTCCATACTACATTCCATCTATTCCATACTCCATTTATTCCATACCATCTATTCCATACAACCATTCTTCCATACCATTCATTTCATCCAACCATTCTCCATACACCTATGCTTCACACCTTGTGCCCACACCTGGTGGCACCTGCACACCTGGCGGCACCTGCACACCTGGTGGCACTTGCACCCTCCTTCCCTCCAGGACCATTCACTCAATACAATACACTCAACTCAATGCACAATCACCCTTTCACAATACTCTGCTCAATCACCTCTTACACACACACTGCATCATCTGATCTACCTGGTTTTCCCTCTAACTTAGTGCTTCCCCCAGTCATCCCTTATTCTATTGTACTCCCCACGTCGTTAACATCCAAACTAATCTACCTACGTCCCCTACTACAGGTATGATGTCACTACTTAAATCTAACGTTACCTATGGTCATCTTTCTAAATTCTATCATTTTATCCTAACCCTCCCAGGCTAGGTTTTCACAGCCATACCCCATAACTATAGCTCCTTTGCCCCCAATGTGAGGCGAATAGTAAAACTACCATTCGCCATCACTATCACTCCTACCATCAGTCCATTAAACTACGAGCCTCGGTGCGTCGTTACATTTTCATCACAGCTCGACTTCGAAAAGCGGAGCAATGAATTCGGGTGGTTTGGTCTACTGCAGTTGGGTCCGTCCGGCACTCAATTCAGGGGAGGAGGTTTCGTCAGGCCAAGGTTCAAAGCACCATCCCGGCGCGGGGCCTTGCGCTACCAAGTGTGATGGCCCAGCCTTGCCCGGGTGGAATGCCGCCACCACAAGGGGGCGCCGTGCCGGCCCCTCCTACCTTCCCTCGAACCTGGCCGCCCGCTTTGCCTAGCAAAGCGCGGATGCGACCGTGCAGGGCGGGGCCCGGCCCGAATCGTGCACAACGCTCCGAACAGGAGCGACGCGACACCGATCCCCGCAGCCCACACCGCCCGGCACAGACCGGGGGCTCGCGTCGGCTAAACGTCGGTCTGAACGCTGTCCCGTTTAACGTCCATGCTCCCTGTACGTGCTCACATCCACACGCGTTCCGCACTTTGCTCATACATCCCATACACTCCGTCAATTCCACCACCGCACTCTCTGTTACACACCACTCGCTGTTCGCACATTCCATAACATACCTTGGCGCACACTCTCCCGGTACGTACTCCGTACCACTCACCACGGGTGTGCACTCCTGCACATACCCACTCATGCGCTCCGATGTGCCCTCCCACACATGCGCCACAACCAACTCAGGTGTGCCTCCTCGCACCCGCTCCTCATCCATCTCACTCTCCGTATCACTCTCATCACACATACACTCCGACGTGCATTCACTCTCGCACTCGGTATCACTTCCATACTCTGTCGTGCACTCTCCCTCGCTCTTGGTAACACACTCGCGCTCCAACGCCATTCGTACACGCGCGCCGTTCACCTTCACACACCTTTTCCTCACACGCGTGCCATTTTCTCTCACACAGCGCACCATGGACCTCCCACAAACGCACGCGGTATGCTGGGATCCCAAGCGCGTGAAAATTCTTTTCACGCCAAACATTCTCCCGCAAAATCTTTTTGCACCATATACCACCTTACTCACCTTTGGGATCCTCCTCTCCACACGCACCTGCAAATCTTTATAAGGATTAGCAAGTACGGCATCAGGATGTGAATTCAGACTTTGTATGCATTCCATCTCAATCTCTGATTTAATTCCTCTCTCTGCCGTCTCTCCAATCCCAATTTCCACTATTTCTTTGCTTTTAATTGCTTTTTCCTCGACGGCCGCCTGTTCTAATAAAATGAAATTCTCTACTTCGGCGGTCGCCGGCTTCCCCATACCCCGGGTCACGATCTCTACACCCGTCCAGTTACCTGCGCCTTGCTCCAACTCGCTTCTCCCGCGTTCCTCGAGTCGCGCTACCCCGTCGTGTACAAATGCGCTTTTCCCACTCGACCTGCAGTTAACCTCCCTCTCACACTCCCTTACTTCATACCAGGCTTTGTCCCTCGCTAGCCCCTCATTAATTTCTCGGGCTTGGCCATTTATGCCCTCCAATTTGCTTCCGAGCCCCTCCAATTTGCTTCCTAATCCCCCCAATTGCTCCCCCATTCTGTCTTCCATTCCCTCCCTATCAGCCCTCATTTCCCCCATACCCTTACTCAATCCCCTTAATTTGGTTTTCCAATCATTTCCCATTTCCTCAATTTGGTTTTCTAAATTACCTAACCCTTCTTTCATTTCCCGAGTGGCCTTATCGCTTTGGGTGTCCAACTTTGCCATTATTTGAATCATAAAGACTCGCATGTACTCTGGCATCTCGGGCTCAGCTGCAGCAGCCATGTGCGAGGCGCCGCCATCTTGTGCACCTGCGACCACGTGCGAGGCACCACCATCTTGTGCGCCTGCAACCCCCGCTACCGCACCCTCTTTGCTTTCCTCCTGCATCTCCCCCATCTCCTCCCTGGGGTCCTGGGTCGACTCTACCCTCTCTTCTATCTCCCCCACCGGCATCCGACCGCCTTGATCATCCATGGCACGATTATAACTGGGATATTATAATAAAATTTCGGCCACTCGTAATTTTGACGAAATTTTTTCAGATGTTAAAAATTTGGTTCAGGCTTCAAATCCCACTCCCTGACACCAATTGTTACGGATCTCAGAGTACGGCACTCCCGTTAGCAAGGGGGAGGGGGGGTTAATCCCCTTGTCTTGTTAAGCTGGCCGTCTCCGGTCCTGGAACTATCCCACTCCTTTGCGGGATGAGTTTGGCCAGGGTGATTGTGTCAAAGGTTTCCCAAATACCTTCACCAATCTCTCCGCAAAGCAGGGAGATGAGTCCCTGCTCGAACCGCGGATGTGATGGAATTTTGCCGAGCGGTTCAGCAATCCGAGGCTCGAGCCGTTAGCAATAAAACTAACCGGATTCTGAACGGTTGGCCAAATCGTGCCACAGGTACTCAATGGGGAAAAGACTAAGACGATCGGACGAGAGGAAGCAAAGAATAAGAAGGGTCAAGGAAGAACAAATATGATTTATTACTATCTATAAGAGGAAACGAAAGAAGGGAATATACAAGAAGAGGAAATAAAAGGACATAGGGCAATCTTATACACTCTTATATAACATGCCCAGGACAAACAGACAGACTCACACGAAAGGTAGCTGGTAGGGGAGGAAGGTCCAGGCAGATGGTTCCAGGCTCCGGGTCTGCCGCGAAGAATGGCAGGCAGCAGGCGTCGTTGGCGCTCGACCGGACCTTACAAATGCGAGGGGCTGGAATGCACGTACGTATAGCATGCCGAACGCTCTCAAAACCACGGCAGTTCGTATCCAAAATGATCGTCCCAAACGATCCTCCACGCAATGTTCTTGTATTCGCCGCCTCTGCGCTGTTCTCTCGCATCTGCCGATCTCACACGCATCTGCTCTCTACTCATCTCCCGAATCCTCTCCGTAAAAAGGCTTCGCACTCGCACTTTTATTAGAAGCCTCGCGTATTAAGCCGCGTCCGCTTCGCTCCGGCTACCAGTGAATATGCCTCGGCCCGGATTGGTCACGAGGGTTGTTTTTTTTTTTTTTTGTATACAAGATCGAGGCTCGTGAAAAAGCGAACATTAATCACACAGAAAGACAAACAGACACACAAAACAAATAACATCGGGAGCGGTAGACAAGATGGGGAGAGAGGGGGAAGGACACAAACACAACATTTGAGAGCAGGGACCGAGAGACATGGAGACATCGAGAGAACTGTGGGAGGGAGAGGGCTTTGGGGGGGAGGCATGGGAAGGGGGGGGGGGGTAGGAGAGGTATAAAACATATGGACACTGCCAAGACTTCCAGGAAAGAAGTTGGAATTTCAAACAAGGTGGATCTGGGGTGAATTAGTGGGGGTAGAAAAGATCAAGGTTTTGGATGGGGGAAGATAAGAGATGGTGGTGAACAGCTGTTTTGAAGACCTGGAGGGAGGATTGTGATTGAAGTGAGTGTGGGAGTTTGTTCCAGAGGTGGGAGAAAAGAGGTATGAAAGAGTGAAGGTGAGCAGAGAGCCGAGATTTCGGCAGTTTAACCATCAGAGGGTGGCTGGCAGATCTTGTGCGACCTGTAGGAATATTTGGGGGACAGAGCACAGAGAGAGCTGGGGGAGCAAGGCCGGAGAGGAGTCGGTAGAAGACAGAAAGACCACCTACCTGCCTGCGGTGAGTGAGTGAAAGGCCCTCAGAGATAGCTTCATCGCGGGAGATTCCAATGATTCTGAAAGCTTTGGATTCAACAGCGTGAAGCCGAGCCAGGTGTGAGGCGGGAGCACCAGCCCATAGGGGAGAACAGTATTCCATTGAGCTGCAGATGAAAGCCTTGTATGTGGTGAGGAGCTCAGGTGTGCCTAGGAAGGACTTCGCACGACGGAGGATGCCCAGTCGGCGACTGGCTTTGGAGGCCAGCTTGGAAATGTGGTTTTCCCAAGAAAGATCATGGCAGATGGTGAGACCCAAAAGCTTGAGCGACAGAACTTCTTGGAGAGGATTGTTGAGAAAGTAGATGGGAGGGTTGTCCAGTCGATCTTTTCAGAGAGACATAGTAAGAGTGTGAGATTTGTCAGGATTGAAAGACATGTTCCACATGTTTGACCAGTCTGTGATTTTGTCCAGGTCTTCAGAGAGTGAGGAGGCTGCAGACTGCCGATCTGAGGGAAGAGGTATGGAGCGGCAGAGAGTGGAGTCATCAGCAAAGAGATACAGAGGATTTTCCAGAGAGTCGGAGAGATCATTGATAAAGACCAGAAAAAGCACAGGGCCCAGCACACTGCCTTGGGGAACTCCAGCCTGAACGGGAAGGGGAGATGAGAGAAATCCATTCAGGGCCACACGTTGACTACGACCAGAGAGGAAGTCCGCAAGCCATGCATGGAGATTTCCATGGATACCATAGGAGGAGAGTTTGGTGAGCAGAGCTGGGTGCCAGACCGTATCGAAGGCACGTGATATGTCAAGGGAGACAGCTCTGATTTCCTGTTTGGCATTGAGGACCTCCATCCATTGTTGAGACAGCAGAAGCAGCATGTCCAGAGTAGAGTGACCTGGTCTGAAACCAAATTGATGATCAGAGATCAAGCCATTGGAGAAGAGGAAAGATTTCATATCCGAAGCAATGATGGATTCCATGACTTTGCTGATAATTGGGAGCAGGCTGATTGGTCTGTAGTTGCAAGGATCTGTTTTTGCACCTTTTTTGTGTAAAGCGGTAATGTTTGCTGATTTCCAGGATGCTGGCAGATGACCTTGAGCAAAAGATAGGGTGAAAAGAACAGAGAGAGGGTGAGATAGAGCGGCAGAGCAGGATTTTAGGACCCGTGGGCTGATGCCATCTGGTCCAGTTGCAGAATCAGAGTCGAGGTTTGACAAAAACTCCTCCACCTTGTCAGGAGAGAAGGTCACAGAGTCCAGGAGCAGTTTGGTTCGACTGGGAAAGGTGGGAACAGAGAGAGATGGGTTTGGGTCTAAGGATTTTGAGGCAAACACAGAGTTGAGGCATTCGGCTTTGTCACGTGCGATGTCAACTGTGTGGCCATTTGAGGTAAGGGAGTGGATGGAGGGGGAACAAACACCAGAAACGGATTTGACCAGACGCCACCAGGATTTGGAGGAAGGAGACAGGTTTGAGAGTTCATTCTTGAGTGAGGAGAGATCGTGCTTCCTGGCACTCCTGAGGGTAGACACACACTTGTTCCGAGCTTGGTGGAAGGAACTGAGATTTCCTTCAGTTGGATTAGCCTTCCAAGAGGCAAAGGCAAGTTGTTTCAGGGCAACTGCCTCACCACAAGATTCAGTGTACCATGGACGGGAGGAAGGGTAAGACAACTGAAGGCGAGATGGGATAAATCTGTGCATGAGAGAGATCAGTTTGCTTTGGAAGAATTCCCAGGAAGAATTGATGTCAGAGGCAGTGGAGATGGGAGACCAATCCAGACGAATGATGGCTGCTTGAAGACCGTCCCAGTCGGCCTGAGTGAAATGCCAGACTCGTCGACGCTGAGGAGGCTCTCTGAGAATGGCCAGAGAGATGTCCACTTTGACAAGCACATGATCGGAAGAACCGATTGGAGCAGAAGAAGAGCAGCAGACATTAGCAGGGAAGTTCGTCATAACCAAGTCTAGAAGAGAAGATACTCCATTGGCTGAGATCCGGGTCGGGAAATTGACAGATTGTGTCAATCCCAGTGAGTCACAGAAGTCCTTTGCTGAGGTGCCATGACTGGTGAGAGAGGAACCCACACCCAACCAGGTGGCATGATGACAATTGAAGTCACCACATATGAGGAAGAGAGAGTTGGGATGAGTGGATAGAAGTTGGTCCATGTTGTCGGACAGTGAAATGTAGATGGAGTCATCACTGTTTGGGGGACGGTACAGAACACATATGAACAAAAGGTGGGAGCGGAGAGGAAGCCGTAGCCAGAGGTACTCCTGGGGGTGAAGAGGAGAGAGGGCAGTGCAAGGAGAGTGAGGAAGAGAGTTTTTGATAAAGATAGCCACCCCACCACCAGGCCGAGGCTCAGGTCTATCATACCGGAGGAGGGAGTAACCAGGAAGAGATATTAAGGAATCAGAGACATCTTGAAGGAGGAAAGTCTCTGTTAAGCAGATCAAGTCTGGATTGTCAGAAGCAACCTGTATGGAGAGATCAGTCAGGTTTGAGCGAAGGGTTCATTGTTACCTCCCTTCTTGACGCGTTGATGGGGGCCACGCCTATGTTCCGGGCCGCTCCTCCCTTCTTCTCCAACTTGACCGCGTGTGTAATGGTGTCTTGAGAAGGGTGCTGCAGCTGGCAGAGAAGCCATATAATTTGGAGGGTGGCTACGCCGCAATATGGATGGCATGGGAATTTGAGAAGGGGCCTAGGTTATTTGATTAATACAACGCAGAGTCAAACTATTGGGAACAAATCCTTAACTGAAACACAGACTAATGAAATAACTAAAGAGGATCCTCGGGTGTCCTACGTGTTGTACATGGCCTAACTAGGGTGCAACCTTTACAAAGGGGGCTATTTACAAGAATTATTATTATACAAAGTGAAGGTTCTAAAAACCGTAACAATATATATATACAGTCACGTGAAAAAGTAAGTACACCCCATGTAAAGTTTTGACTTTTTCAACATATTTAAACATACAGCTATTTAATCTTCATTTCAACAATATTGATAGATAAAGGTGATATAATATAACAAATATCATGAAACATTTACATTTTGTAGTCCATTGTATAACTTGAATAAACATAAATGCAAATTTCGCATGTGGAAAAAGTAAGTACACCCTTGGCTCTAATAGGTGGTATTGCCCCCTTTGGCAGAAACAACCTCAAGTAGGCGTTTCTTATAACTGTCTACCAGTCTGTGACATCGACTGGGAAAAATTTTTGCCCAATCCTCCATGGAGAATTATTTCAGCTGTGCGATGTTTGAGGGGTTTCTTGCATACAAAGTTCGTTTCAAATCCCCCCACAACATCTCGATGGGATTTAGATCTGGGCTTTGACTTGGCCATTCCAGAACCCTCCATTTCTTTCTTTTCAGCCATTCCTTGGTGGATTTACTGGTATGTTTAGGGTCATTGTCATGTTGCAAGGTCCCCCTTCGGTTGAGCTTCAACTTTCCGACAGATGGCCTCACATTATCCTCAAGCACCATCTGGTACAATGAAGAATTCATAGTGGATTCTATGATGGTGAGCTGCCCAGACGCTGATGCAGCAAAGCTGCCCCAAACCATAATATTTCCACCACCATGCTTTACAGTTGGTATCAGGTTCTTGTGGTTAAATGCTGTCTTTGGTTTTTGCCAAACATGTCTTCTGGTACTGTGGCCAAATAGCTCTACCTTTGACTCATCTGTCCAGAGCACATTGTTCGAGAAGTGCTGGTCTTTGCCTAGGTGTTCATTGGCAAACTTTAGTCTTGCCCTGATGTTCTTTCTGGACAGCAAAGGTTTCCTCCTGGCACACCGCCCATGTAGATCAAATTTGTGCAGCCTCTTTCTAATGGTAGACTCGTGCACTTTGACATCAACAGTGGCGAGAGCTACCTGTGGGTTCCGTGATGACATTCTGGGGTTCTTAGAGACTTCTTTCAGCATCTTGTGGTCTACTCTCTGGCTGAACTTGTTCGGGCGGCCTGGCCTGAACAAGTTGGCAGTTGTTTACAATCTTCTCCACTTGTAGATGATCTTCCGGACAGTCAAATGATTGATTTCAAATTGTTTGGAGATCTTTTTAAATCCCTTCCCAGACTCGTAAGCATCTATAACCTTCTTTCTGAAGGCCTCAGGGAGCTCTTTTGATCTGGGCATGGTGACGCCACACACTTCAACAACAAAGAGCAAACCAAACGAAATGTCTGAGGTTTAAATAAGACAGGTTCCTCAAAGATCCACTCCAACGATGTTCGAATCATTTGCACCTGAGCTGGTGCACCTGATTCTAATTTTAGGTATTTGAAGTAGTGATAAATGTCGGGGTGTACTTACTTTTTCCACATGCAAAATTTGCATTTATGTTTATTTAAATTATACAATGGACTACAAAATGTATATGTTTCATGATATTTGTTATATTATATCACCTTTATCTATCAATATTGTTGAAATGAAGATCAAATAGCTGTATGTTGAAATATGTTGAAAAAGTCAAAACTTTGCATGGGGTGTACTTACTTTTTCACGTGACTGAATATAAGTGATGAGATATATAAGTGAGAAGATATATAAGTGATAAGATATACAAGTGATAAGATATAAGCGATAAGATATATATAAGTGAGAAGATATATATAAGTGATAAGATAATGGGGTTAGGGATTTTAAGGGGCTACCGCCGCCTTTTTTATGAATATATAAATGATAGAACCAAGTATCAACCAGACTAAAGAGTGGAGGTGTAATCAACCTTGGTATATAAATGGTAAACATAACGAATGTGAAAAATATGAAATAGGTATAATTGAAAAGGCAACTGGTAAAAAAGTTCACAAAACAAATAAGAGAATTAATTTAAACTAGCCGAAACCCATGGAACATCCACGGAAGGGAGGATGTGGTGTATGGATAGAGTGTACCATTATGGATGGCATAGGGGATTTGCTTGTCCGAGTAAGAGTTAGGAAGAAAGATGAGAATGAAGAGTGCGTATATGAACAACGATCGCCGACACCGGCACAAATACATGCTCTGGATTGCCCACTCAGTGGACGGCTTGCTTTCGCCTTCGCCTGTCCAATCAGCGGACGGCTTGCTTCGCCTTCGCCCAGCAGATGCCAATACGATGGCGTCGTAAGATGGCGTCATATTGGCAGTTAATCGGATGCTTTTGGGCCCCAACGTCGGCTAATTCAGATTTTTCGATTATGCCTGTATGTGATAAACAAAGAGCGCGGTTCGTAGATCGTAAATACATTCGTGCCGTGGGCATCGGGTCACTGGGTGTGGCGTAAAAGGGATAACAAAGTCGAGTCCTTACGCTATTATTATATAGATACCGGTGAGTTGGGTAAAAAAAATGGAAATATTTTTGAGTGGACGGAAAACTTTGATGGTTGTCAGGAAAATATGTACTTTAATTTAAAAATGGTATGTGGCACTGGAGGTGCTCAAACAATAACATTGAGGGAGGTTTATCATTTTATCTTAGCTCAGTTAAAATATCTTGAAAAAGAACCAAACTCAAACATCTTTTTTGTTAATATATTAGATGGTGATGGTAGTGGTAAGAGAATTAAATTATTTCCGACGCATAAACAAATATTTGTAGGATCGTTGTTTGAGTGGTCTACTAGACAACAATGATCATTGATAGTAAGAGTAAAAGGTTCACAAGGCCAAGGGGGGAAGGAATAGAGGTGTTAAGGGGAAATGAAGAAAAGTGAGGGAGAGATGAAAATTTACATGTAAGTGAATGGAGAAATGAGGGTGGTCCAGAAACAACATTTTTCCTCTCCTCATGCGAGAGGACTTTGAAGAACTTGATTCGCATCGCTCGCGTTGGAGGCATTGCACTATACCGAGTATAACGTACGCGCCAGAGGAAAGGCAGCCAGACGCGCCGGTGGCGAATATCGCCTATTCAGCCACGCGAGTGAACGCGGCAATAGCCGCCAGTGTTAACCGCCAACCGCCAGAGCCCAGACCCTACCATTCGCTCCGTATTATCCCGTGTGCGCCAAACGACACGCGGAGAGCTCCTGCCCCTCTACTTACCATCTGCCCGGGACGAACCCGAGGCCGGGGGGAGCTGCACGAGAGCCATCCCTGGACGTGGTGAACATCATCCTGCAGCTGCAAACCCCGTGTGAGTGTGTCTGTGTGTGAGACGGGCCCGTTTGTCATGGGGATTAAGGTAAGACTGTTTTTAAGGCTGCACTGTGTTCCTCTTTCCTCGGAATCATTGTAAATAGTGTAAATAAATCTTGTTATTCCTTTCTTCCCAATTCGATCGCCTGTGTGATTTCTCCATTGGCTAAGCGTGGTACGAGTAAGATCGCTAGAACCGGGTTCACCAACGAAACGGCACGGATTGCGTGTACACACCGCTCGGCGTCTCAGCATGCGTGATTCGTGCGGGGCTTATTTCCTCGTTTTAGGGCAGCGCGAGTAATTAGGTAATAGTGATTCTAGTCCTACGACCATATTTCGCGCTGTCCGGGAAGGACGTCATAGGTCCCGGGTCCCGTCCGCCAGTCAAAGACAAGGGGACTAATCCCCCCTTGGTAAGGAGAGAAGGCCGGCGGCGAGATCCGCAACAATATATATATATATATATATATATATATATATATATATATATATATATATATATATATATAGATATATATAGATATATATAGATATATATGTATATATATATATATATATATATATACTGAAACGCAAAAGAAACTTACCACCTTTGAAACCTTTAAATATCAACAATAGCACTGCGTGTCGTAAATGTGTGAACTTATTTGTGGACAATAGTGTCCTCACTGTTAGACAAAATGGTCGCGGATGGTCACTTGAACCTTCAATGGTCACTTCATAGCACAGCTGTTGAACAGCCATTTTGACTGTCAGTGATTAGCCAAGGGGTACGGGATGATTTTAATGAGCTGCACGTGATGTCTTGATATTGGCTTTAAAAAGGCCAGTGCAAAATGGGCATTTCAATCAACATGCCACGATTGTCAAGGGATCAACGGCAGCGTGCCCTGGGCATGCTGCAAGGCGGACAGAGCTACCGTGAGGTGGCACGTCGCCTTGGCTGTTCACACCAGACGATATCGGCCCTGGTGGACAGAGACACCCTCCACAACTCTGCAGATGACAGACCTCGATCAGGGAGGCCAAGAGTCACAACTGCAAGGCAGGACAGGCAGATGGTCCGAAGTCACCTGCGGGATCGATTCCGTCCAGCATCCCGCACTGCGGCAGAAACTCCGGGGCGTGCAAACCCACGGATCTCCAATGATACTGCACGAAGACGACTGCATGACTATTGCAGTCATGCAAGAAACTTACCACTTGTTTGAAATGTAATAAAATTGTAACAGTTCAAAATAAAACAAACCAACAATTGCTAATTGAAACATTGGCATTTTATTGATGACATGTCAAGTTTTTGACCAAGATACACCATCTCATCAGTTTGTTCTACAGTACAGAACAGCACAGGGTGCAATGTCATTCCCCTTTCAATAGCGTGTGTGGCCACCATTGTTTTGGATACAGGCAGTGCATCGTCGGCGTAAATTGTTACAATTTTATTACATTTCAAACAAGTGGTAAATTTCTTGCATGACTGCAATAGTCATGCAGTCGTCTTCGTGCAGTATCATTGGAGATCCGTGGGTTTGCACGCCCCGGAGTTTCTGCCGTAGTGCGGGATGCTGGACGGAATCGATCCCGCAGGTGACTTCGGACCATCTGCCTGTCCTGCCTTGCAGTGGTGACTCTTGGCCTCCCTGATCGAGGTCTGTCATCTGCAGAGTTGTGGAGGGTGTCTCTGTCCACCAGGGCCGATATCGTCTGGTGTGAACAGCCAAGGCGACGTGCCACCTCACGGTAGCTCAGTCCGCCTTGCAGCATGCCCAGGGCACGCTGCCGTTGATCCCTTGACAATCGTGGCATGTTGATTGAAATGCCAATTTTGCACTGGCCTTTTTAAAGCCAATATCAAGACATCACGTGCAGCTCATTAAAATCATCCGGTACCCCTTGGCTAATCACTGACAGTCAAAATGGCTGTTCAACAGCTGTGCTATGAAGTGACCATTGAAGGTTCAAGTGACCATCCGTGACCGTTTTGTCTGACAGTGAGGACACTATTGTCCACAAATAAGTTCACACATTTACTACACGCAGTGTTATTGTTGATATTTAAAGGTTTCAAAGGTGGTAAGTTTCTTTTGCGTTTCAGTATATATATATATATATATATATATATATATATATATATATATATATATATATATATATATATATATATATATATATAGATATATATATATAGATACATATATATATATATACTATATATATATATAGATAGATAGATATATATATACTATATATATATATATATATATATATATATATATATATATATATATATATATATATATATATATATATATATATATATATATATATATATATATATATATATTGTTGCGAATATGGAATTTGGCCTCCATATCCGCTTGTAAATATTCCCCTATTTTCTCCAATACTCCCCAACTTTCCCCAATCCCCCATTCCCTAGTCCCATTGCATGTAAACAACAATCAGTAGAGCCGACCTTCCCCTTATTCCCCCATTAAATGTCGTGCCCAGGTCCACCGCACCACACGTAGACAACTTTCGGACATCTTCCTAGTTATTCTTAATCTATGTCAGTTAAGGCCTCGTTTCCATTAATTATGACTCTTCGTTGCACCAGAATGTGATTATATGGCATCAGTAGTGAGTTTAGGACCTTTCCCATACCTCCTCCCATCTTCTTCCCCAAACAACAACAATAACAACAACTACAACAACAATTACAACTACAACAACAACTACAACAACAATTACAACTACAACTACGACTACAACAACAGAGGGGCGGGGAGTGTGCGTCCTCACACCGGCTCGGTTACCCGCCATGACCATGCGCTCCACGGCGTTACCCCGAAGGGGCTGGCTGTCAGCTCCTCGTCAGGGGCGGAGCCAGTAACCCCCCCACGCACCCAATGAGAAGCAACGTGCCGATTCCATCTGGGGCGGAGCTAACGAGCCGAGGGCGTGTCACTCCCCGCCGGATATACGCGGCCCCGCGCCGGATGTGACGTGAGATGCGCCTCAGCTTGGAGAGAGAAGCCACCGCCACCCCCAGCGCGACGATACCTCCCCGCATCTTTGGACCGGACCGGACCGTACTGTACCCTGCTTTGAGCCAAGAGTGCACCTTGAGCCATCGCTATCTGCCTTTCCTTGCCATCAACCCCCGTGTGAGTCAGCCTTGTCCCGTTTACCTGTCGTCTGTCCGGGGTTAATATAAGAGTGTGTCTAAGTGCCTGTCTTCCTGTAATATACCTCTAGCCCCTGTAATCTAACCTTTTCCGTACGAATATACTTGAGAATCGAAACATTGGTGTCGTATTGTGTTATTGTAATCCAGCCGGGTGTCTTCTTTTTCTTATTGAGCCAGCATCGCGCGACTAGTCAACGTTCGGGCACAATCGGGTAACTTGTGCAGACGTGGTCATACCATAAAACCGCTCGGTAAATAACATCCAAGCCACGTCTGTAACAATTGGTGTCGAGGAGTGGAATTCGAACCCGGGACTAAATTTATTAGGCCCAAATTGGTAACAAGTAGAATCGATTCGGAGCGCGTTTCCCGCGCGAAATTATAACGGCGAAATTTGAATTTGTTTTACGAAAATAAAATAAAAAACCGAATTTTGAAAGTCGCGCTATGGCGGGTCAAGACGGCTGGGGTCCGGTAGGGGAGAGTGAGGCAGGGTCGGTCCAGGACCAAATTGAGGGACATGAGGGACATGAGGAGAGCGAAACAGCTGGGGTAGCAGGTGCACAAAATGGCGCTCTCGCGCACGATGCTTCGGGCGCGCAAAAAGGCGCCTCGCTGGTCACCGTGCCCGCGACCGAAGTAGCGCCGCTGGGAAGATTGGAACTTTTTTTTATACAAATGACGGCCCTTATGGAAAAGAATAGTGAGCGATTGGAAAACCAAATGGGGGTAATGGGGAACCGGATGGATGCTCAGAGTGAGCAAATGAGGGTTGATAGTGAGCGATTGGAGGGCCAAATGGGGGTAATGAGGGACGAAGCGAGGGGTACCAGCGAGGGGTTAGACAATAATTTTAAGGGATTAGACGAGAAATTTGGGAAATTGGACAATAGATTAGGGGAAATACAGGAGGGGTTAACGGGGGTAGAAAACAGAATGGCCGCTCAAGAGAATCAAATGGAAGGGATGCAAAAAGGGTTAGAGGGGTTAGAAAACACCATGGAAGGCAAATTGAGGGACATGAGGGACCAAGCGGAAAGGGAAGTTAACCAAATGGGGCAGCAGATAGAGGGGGTCAGGTAGAAACCAAACTGGATGCTCACAGGGAGGAAATGGAGCAGATGAGGGTGGCATCTGGGCAGGATATGCAAGTGATGGGAGAAGAGATCAGAAGAGGAGTGAGTGAGGAGGTCGGAGGAGTGCGCGAGGAGGTGAGGCACTGTGAGGAGCACATGGAGAAGGAGGTGAGAAAGGGGACTGTAAAGTTACAAGGGGGCATAGAGGACCTGACGCAGGAGGTGGAGCAGCTGACGGTGGGACAGACGGAGTTAGTGGAGCAGGTTCAAAGGAACACTGCGGTATTAGGAGGTTTAAAGGCGACACAGAAAGAACTCAAAGATGACTTGGTAGCGACGAAGAGGGAATGTCAGATGGTACGTGAGGGACTGACAACGAGGTTGGACGAGGTGATAGAGGTAATGGAGACGAAGGACCGGCAGGTGAGGACGCACCTGGAAACGGTCAAGGTAGCCTTAGAGGACGAGCTTGAGGAGACGTACCGGGGAATAAAAGAGGTGAAGCACAAATTAGAAGAAGTGGAAGAAGGGATGAGCGAAATTAAGAAGCGACGGAGAGGGGATAAGAAAGAGATAAAAGAGGAGATAAAAGAATTGGTCCAAAGTCTGTGTTTGGATCGTGATGATGTGCTCATTAACCGGATGAGGGATTCGCAGGTGATGGAGGAGAAGCGAAGAGGAAGAGGACCCGGTGTAAGTGGTGACCAATATGGTCGTGCGTATGATGCGCCAGGTGATTTAAGAGGCTTGGGGGTCGAGATAGACCCGGGTGTTCGTGAGAGGCCGTTGGTGAAGTGTGCGACAGGTCTGGTGTGCGAAAATGGAGGTGTGCAAGAAAGTCCGACTCTGGGGTGTGTGAGGAAAAAGTGCGTGCCAAGGAGTGAGTGTGCTGGCGAGAGTGAGTCGGTCGTAGCGCGTGTGCGAGGGAGCACGTGGAAGCGCGGGGTGGTGAGTGTTACAGAGGGTGTGACGGGAGAGTGTGCGCAAGAGTGTGCGCGAGAAAGGTGTGTGACGGACAGGTGCATGAGGAAAGAGTGCGCTGTCAGAAGTAAGGAAGAGTGTCCACCTGTGGTGAGTGTTACAGAGGGTGTAACGGGAGAGTGTGCGCGAGAAAGGTGTGTGACGGACAGGTGCATGAGGAAAGAGTGCGCTGTCAGAAGTAAGGAAGAGTGTCCACCTGTGGTGAGTGTTACAGAGGGTGTAACGGGAGAGTGTGCGCGAGAAAGGTGTGTGACGGACAGGTGCATGAGGAAAGAGTGCGCTGTCAGAAGTAAGGAAGAGTGTCCACCTGTGGTGAGTGTTACAGAGGGTGTAACGGGAGAGTGTGCGCGAGAAAGGTGTGTGACGGACAGGTGCATGGGGAAAGAGTGTGCTGTCAAGAGTAAGGGTGAGTGCGTTGTCACGAGTGGAGGTGAAAGTAGTGAGAGTGACATGGAGCGTGAGTTAGTTGTGACAGGTGAGCGAGGATGTACACCTGGGATGGAAGGATGCACACCTGGAATGGTAGAGCGTGAGTGGGAATGCACGCTGGAGTTGGTGGTGAGGCACGTGGTTGGGTGTGCGAATGAGGGCACACCTGTGATTGTCACAGAGGAGGTGACCGAGGAGGGGGCGCGAAGCGGTGTATTGGTGAGGTGTGCGAGCAACGAATGTGTGCCAAAGTGTTCGGTGGTCAGGTGTGTGACCAAGGCTGTGAGTGGAATGGGTGTACCTGGGTGTGTAAGGAAAGGTACGAGGAGCATGGGCACGGCGGGATGTGTGAGCAAGGAACGGGCTGCGGGGTGTAAGCGTCCAGGTGAAGCATCGACGTTAGACGGGGTAGAGTTTAGAACGACTTATAGCCGAGTCGGGCCCTCGGTGCGTGCTGGGCCTCGCTTTGAACGGCCGCGTCCGTGCTCCAATAAGCGGAGCAGGCAGCCCGATAGAAAGAGTCGTCATGGCGACCACTTTTTGTTGAGGCAGTCCGGCAGGTCGAGATCGGGACATTGGATGGCTCCGTGCCGAGAAGGTGCGTGGGATCTCGGCCCGGGTAAGCCCCCGTCCCTGCACCGAGTGCCGGACGTGTCCAGCCGCTGGCACAAAACAACCAGCATCCATTGTTTGGCTTTACGAAGCCGGGCTTTGGACAGGAATTGGCGCACCGAGAGGTATTAGTGAGTCGACTGGGTGATGAGGTTAGTGTTTTGGACCCAAAATTAGAGAAAAACAAAATTTGATGATTGGCAAGGGATTGGCAGTAGTGATTGGCAGATGATGGGCAGTGATTGGCAAATTTTTAATTTGTTGAAATTTGATGTGCAAAATTGGTAGTGAGAGACCCCCGATGTGGTGGGATGGCAAATCCACCATCCCTCACAGGTGGGGGCAAAGGAGCACTAGATTATGGGGTGTATGGCAGTGAAAACTAGCCCGGGTGGGTTAGGATATTGTGTGTAGGGATCTAGAAGATGACATTAGGTAACGTTAAGATTAGTTAGTGACTGATACCTGTAGTGGGGACGCAGGTAGATTAGTATGGATGATAATGACGAGGGAGCGCAATAGTTTAAAGGGACGACTGGGAAGCGCAAGTTTCAGAAGGGAGTAGTTAGCTGAGATGATGCCGTGTTTGTGAGAATTGAACAGGTGTGATTGCACAGGTGTGCAACTGGACAGGTGTGTGGAGCAGTGTATGAGTAGTGAGTGTGTGGATCAGCGCGAATGCGCTTGGGGAGAGAAGGGTGCAGGTGGCACCAGGTGTGAGAGCACAGGTGTGCAAGTACAGGTGTGTGGAGAGAGTTGGAGTAAGTGGTACGGAGTGGTGTGCATGGTGCGAAGGTGTGGATGGGGGAAGAGTGGACCCCTTTCACGAGTACCCGGGGCGGGTAGTGTAAGTGTTAGGTAGAGGGTGCAGGTAAATTGTGGTTGGATATTGGCATTTGTGGTGCGGTTGCAGAATGGTATTGTGGATGGGTGCATTAGTGTTGTGGAAATGGCTGGGCGTGTAGCCTGTTAGTGTGTGTAGTTGGTTGGGCACTCCACCACTGTGAGGATGTCGGCCAGGTGAGGCCGCAGGTGGGCTCTGGGAGCCGGTAGAGTTGTGGATGGGGCCCGAGGATCCGGAGGATGGACCCGGGTAGCCCAGTGCCAGAGAGGGCACCGAGTGGGGAGAGTGCCAGAGGGCCTTCCCCAGGTAGTTAGGTTAGGGTAAGGAGCAGGTAAGCTCGGAGGCAACCGCAGTGGTGGAGGTGTGCAGGTGGGTAGACCCACTGGGAGAGGTACACGCCACAGCCCAGAAATTGTGCGAGGGCACCGGGAGATGAATCGGGGGAGTGAGACCCCAAATTGAAAAGCACCACAGTTTGGCCAATGGGAATTGGTTTTTAGAACCCATAGTGTAAGAGGGCCAATGGGTTGGCCGGAGAAAGACCCCGGGTAGTGTAAAGTTGTTAAAGTCATTTAGGAAATAGTTAGGATTGATGAACCTGTCGCACCATACGCAGCCACTTACCTGAGGTGATGATGATGACTCCACACCTGTGTTTTCTTTGTTGTGTTGCAGAAATGAGAATTGCTGTTGGATTTGTGAGACGCATCACGACGTGGATGAGACATTGGGGTGATTCCATCTCTCCCTCCCTAGGAGGGACTGATGATGAATTGGTGATGGCAAATTTTGATGTTGAGTTGAAAATGGCAAATTTGATTGGTTAGGAGGGAGAGAAGACGAATTTGGTACATGGGAGGAACGGGGAAGACAGTAGGGATGTTTGTTGATTTGTAAAGTAGATGTTTATGGGTAGTGTTGTGTTGTGTGGATACAGTAAGGGGTAAGGGAGGGGCCATGTAGGTTACCTGGTGGGGGGGGGGGGCGTACGATAGGAACGTACCTGTCTCACCTGGTTCCCATGTGCCCCCAGTGTGCATCACCTTACATTGCGTGCACTTTTGCGCCCTTACCACCTTACTCACTTGTTTCTTCTTTTGTCTCCCACCTCCGAGGATCTGGCTTTGGGGTAGAGAGAGAGGAGAGAGAGGTGCTGGCTGCGCAGTTGTGGGCCTGCACTTTCGCTGTTTGCTGCCGGGATCGATACACCATATGGACCGCAATGTTTGTGGCCACCCACAATGGACCGCAGTTCGTTTGCGGCCAAGCACCACCCGGGGATGGACCTATGGATCAACGTGGCACCTATGCCATACAGGTGAACCACTAATAGTTAACACCACCAAGTGCACCACAAGAAGAGCAAGAGACACCTGCAGGGTTAGGGGTTGTCGAATTTATTTTTATTCCAATGAACAATGGTGACTGCACCGATTGGTGGTGGGGTGGTGCTGTTGATGCTCGGGAAGGGTGCTCTGCACGTTATTAAAGGCCGTCGGCCACAGAGCACTCGTGGGTTGGTGTATCGATGTTGGCAAGCGCGCTCTCTCTATGCATAACATCTGCATGTGTTCCTCCAAAAACAGGTCCTGGATCGTAGTGTAAATAGCAGCGTAGTCTTGTAAATAATGCTCCCTACCGGCTGTATGTTTAGTTTGAGGATTCTTTCCGGATTCGGTTATCCTGTGGGTGTGTTTCTGTGAGGAGAAGGGTGCAACGTCGCAGGGGGACATATTTACTCATTTGTGAATATCTGTAAAACTGTCGCACTCAGGGTAGAGTTAATAGTAGAGGGAACTACATTGCGTGCCACACTAAAGTAGGTAAAAATTTATCGGGTCGGGACGCCCCGAGGGTAGAGAAGGGTGCAATGTTGCGAATATGGAATTTGGCCTCCATATCCGCTTGTAAATATTCCCCTATTTTCTCCAATACTCCCCAACTTTCCCCAATCCCCCATTCCCTAGTCCCATTGCATGTAAACAACAATCAGTAGAGCCGACCTTCCCCTTATTCCCCCATTAAATGTCGTGCCCAGGTCCACCGCACCACACGTAGACAACTTTCGGACATCTTCCTAGTTATTCTTAATCTATGTCAGTTAAGGCCTCGTTTCCATTAATTATGACTCTTCGTTGCACCAGAATGTGATTATATGGCATCAGTAGTGAGTTTAGGACCTTTCCCATACCTCCTCCCATCTTCTTCCCCAAACAACAACAATAACAACAACTACAACAACAATTACAACTACAACAACAACTACAACAACAATTACAACTACAACTACGACTACAACAACAGAGGGGCGGGGAGTGTGCGTCCTCACACCGGCTCGGTTACCCGCCATGACCATGCGCTCCACGGCGTTACCCCGAAGGGGCTGGCTGTCAGCTCCTCGTCAGGGGCGGAGCCAGTAACCCCCCCACGCACCCAATGAGAAGCAACGTGCCGATTCCATCTGGGGCGGAGCTAACGAGCCGAGGGCGTGTCACTCCCCGCCGGATATACGCGGCCCCCGCGCCGGATGTGACGTGAGATGCGCCTCAGCTTGGAGAGAGAAGCCACCGCCACCCCCAGCGCGACGATACCTCCCCGCATCTTTGGACCGGACCGGACCGTACTGTACCCTGCTTTGAGCCAAGAGTGCACCTTGAGCCATCGCTATCTGCCTTTCCTTGCCATCAACCCCCGTGTGAGTCAGCCTTGTCCCGTTTACCTGTCGTCTGTCCGGGGTTAATATAAGAGTGTGTCTAAGTGCCTGTCTTCCTGTAATATACCTCTAGCCCCTGTAATCTAACCTTTTCCGTACGAATATACTTGAGAATCGAAACATTGGTGTCGTATTGTGTTATTGTAATCCAGCCGGGTGTCTTCTTTTTCTTATTGAGCCAGCATCGCGCGACTAGTCAACGTTCGGGCACAATCGGGTAACTTGTGCAGACGTGGTCATACCATAAAACCGCTCGGTAAATAACATCCAAGCCACGTCTGTAACAATATATATATATATATATATATATATATATATATATATATATATATATATATATATATATATATATATATATATATATATATATATATATACATATATAATTATATATATATATATATATATAAATACATATATATATATATATATATATATATATATATACATATATGCAGGGTGAATCAAAAGTAGCGCCCGCGCCCGATTTCTGTTTTTTCGGCTGTCAGATTCTTTCTGGGATGTCATGTTGTT
>NC_136261.1:252036394-252111394 GCF_964187855.1 Myxine glutinosa
TTCACGAGCCTCGATTCTGTATGCAAAAAAAAATAAAAATAAAAAAATAAAAAAATTGTCCAAGGCATTTGTTGAAAGGTGTATTGTAAAATCCTCTACTACCTATTTCTACTGGAAAGTAGTCACAGACCATCCTCTATGTTCACAATCAGCTACCAGGTCTTCGTATTTGCCTTTCTTTCTGGCATATGCATTGGACAGGTTCTCCTCAATCGGGACTGTCAATTCAATAATGATGACATTCTTAGTTACTGCCGAATAGATGGTGATATCAGGCCGTTTGGCAGTTTCTGTAATTTGTTTAGGGAGCACTATTGACTTGTGGTCCTCATCCATCAGACACATCCAATCATTAGCCTTCCGTAGGAGGATGTCCTGTGTTTCTACCTGTGGACGTGGCAAGGCTGGGTTCCTGTAGGATGTACCATCAGCTGCATGGAATGCAATACAATGGTGGGAATGGAGTTTGGCTCTGATAAAATACTGGTCTTCTTATTTGCATCTTTGATATGACGAACCAGGCATGATGCAATCGCTCTTAGGGTTTGGTCATGGTGCCAGTTGTATCTTCCATTTTGGAGTGAGTCGCTGCACCCATTTAAGGTGTCGAGCAGTGTGCAATGGTGATGATGGCACACACAGTTGACACAGTCCAAGGTTGGTTTTGCCCCACAATCTTAGGTTGGCTGGGGATGGGAGCTGGTCGTGGATAGCGTCGATTTGGAATGACAGCAGTTCCGGTGTCCTAACATAGAGGAGTTTCTTCCATGATGTATCGGTCTGTATGGCAGAATCCCATCTCAACCACTGTCCTTGTTTAGCACATCCATACAGGTAGACCAACATGTCTTCCTCGTCGATGTCCTTTACCAAATTAGTAAGGAATTTTCTGTGTTCTCTTCTGGAAATGTCTCTGTACTCTCTTTTCAGGTACTTGGTGCAGGTTGCCTCTTAACTCTCAATCTACAATATAAGAGAGCCGTTGGTCTGTGTGTGTGTGTCTGTCTGTGTGTTCTCGCCATTTTTCTGAGATGGCTGAACTTATCTTCGGCAAACTTTCAGAGGTTAATCAGTGAGTGCCTGGGAGTGTTTTAGGCCAAAAAAAAAAAAAAAAAAACATTGGGGAAAAAAAAGATCGTTTTTTTGGGAGTTTTAAAAATCGCTCTATGGTGCCTAAGCCTTTTTTATTAATGACAGTTATATACAAGTACAAATTCGCATAAATAAATACAAAACAATTACCAGACATTTGAACACAAATAATAAAACAATTCCAGAAGCAGTCGAAGTTGGGGGTAAGGTTTCTTCTTCTTCCTGAAGGTCATCATACTTAACTCAGAAACGTGATGAACGGTACATTCAGCAGAATGTATTCAACAAAAAGGTAAAATGATGATTTGACATTTGTGATGGATTCTGAATGAATGAACGTTTTTAAGGCCATTTTCCCTGCTAGAGTGGGGGTTAGCCTTGCGGGCTCCATGACAATCATGGTTCCCTGTTTGAGGCAATGTTTTTATGATGTTTTTGTGATGTTTTTGTGATGGATTCTGACTTGGATGTAATTTCTTTTCCATTATATTTCCCCTCATTTCAAATATGTTAATGTTTCTTTTTCACTTGAGCAACGCCGGGTACTCCAGCTTTCAATCCTTATATACTTTACTCGGGGTACAAATACAAATACAACTTTGTCTGGGGGGTAACATAGGCTATGCGGCCGCGGCCTCATTCGGGGATGTGGGGGACCAGGAGAGGGGCATAAATTCTCTCTGTAAATGTGTACAGTGTAGTGAGTGCTACCTGGTGATGGTGGCAGAGGGCATTACAATTTCCTTTTTTTTTTTTTACCTGGGCAACACTGAGGTTATGAAGCACTCTTTGCACAGGAAAATTTTTCCCCTTCCATTCCCCACCCCCTCCCCCAAAATGAAGGGGCCTGTCAAAGCCCCCCCCCCAAAGATGTATATGGAGTATATCTTTCCCCTCCCTCTCCCCTCACCTCCCCCTCCCCTCACCCCCCCCTCCCCTTTCCACTCTCCCCACTCCCTTCCTCACCCCTCACTCCCCCCCCCCCCCGGCCTCCCCTCCCCCACCCTGGTCTAAGTTCGTGTAAGATATTGGGAAGTTATAGATGGTGAACACCCAGGTCATTTTTGGCACAATGCATTGTTGTATATCCACATATTCATGATTCGAGACAGATTGCTTTTCTCGGTTGTTTCTAACATTGCTACCAGCTTCATTTTGACCATTTCTCGAATGTTATCATCTTTCAAATTTTTGCAGACCAGATTTCTGAGGAATCTTATGGGTTGACTGTGGATATACGTAATCTGCTTCCCATCAATTTCGAGTTGGGGATCATAGGCTATATATTGTGCCTTATGTCCTCCACGCCTCTGCTCTGCATTTGGGACAACTTTATTCATGGCGTGGGACTTACATTTGGAGGGCTTAGCTTTCATGATTCGTGTCCACTGAAGGAAAGTTTGAACCTTGTTCATGAGTTGTTGACATTCTTCTGGACTTTTTGTTACCAGAATCAGGTCATCTGCATATGCTTTGGCAGATGTTGTGATGTCTAATCCAGGCATACAGCATCCGGGGTGGTTGGACTGGTCCAGCAGATCCAGGCAAAAATTTAAAACAACCAGAAACAGGATGCAGGATAGTGGGCAACCTTGGGAAACACCAATATAGCACCGTATCCGATCCGTTGTCCAGTCCTTGGTTTTCACACATATAAACAGCTCATCATAGTACTTGAACACGATCTTCTTGATATGAGCTGGAATATGGTACCACTCAAGTGCAAACTGCATGAGATTATGTGGCACAGTGCCTTATGAATTTTGTAGGTCAAGCCAGGTTGTCACTATCGGTCTTCCATTCTTTTTAGCGTCGAGGAGCATGTCAGTTAATACCTCCATATGTTCTACACAGCCTGATATTTTTCCATGAAACCCTTCTGAATGGATTTGTCAATATATTTATTTTCTATCAGACACTCAACGGTTCTTTGTGCAAGTATATATATATATATATATAAGTTCAAAACACACCTGGTCACAAGTGTGCCGCACTGACCGGGTCCTCAGTCGAGGTCCTCAGCGTCATCCCGTTTCGGCCCTTCAACCTCGATACGGTCAGCTAAGGTGGGCCAGCAGGGGCACATACACATCCACATGCAGCAGCTACACCTGAATATATATTTTTTCTGTCAGACGCTCAACCCCTTCACCTTTTTCACATTTTGTTATGTTGCAGCCTTATGCTGAAATCGTTTAAATTCATTTTTTCCCTCATCAATCTACACTCAATACCCCATAATGACAAAAAGAAAACAGGATTTTAGAAAGTTTTGCAAATTTCTTAAAAATAAAAAACTGAAATATCACTGACATAAGTATTCATACCCTTTGCTATGACATTTCAAATTTAGCTCAGGTGCCTCTCATTTTTCTTGATCATCTTTGAGATATTTCTACACCTTGATTGGAGTCCACCTGTGGTAAATTCAATTGATTGGACATGATTTGGAAAGGCACACACCTGTCTACATAAGGTCTCACAGCTGACAATGCATATCAGAGCAAAAACCAAGCCATGAGGTCGAAGGAACTGCCTGCAGAGCTCAGAGACAGGATGGTGTCGAGGCATAGATCTGGGGAAGCCGACAAAAAAATCTCTGCTGCATTGAAGGTTCCCAAGAGCACAGTGGCCTCCATAATTCTTAAATGGAAGAAGTTTGGAACAACCAGGACTCTTCCTAGAGCTGGCCGCCCGGCCAAACTGAGCACTCGGAGGAGAAGGGCCTTGGTAAGATAGGTGACCAAGAATCCGATGGTCACAATTTCCGGTCACGTTCCGGTGTGCGAGGTCAAATGAGTCGTGTTTATGTTTTGCTGAACCTTAAGCAACAAACACCAATCAAATCGTCGATGGTTTGCTCTGTTGTTTTTATGATTCAACCATGATATGGTACTGTATGTGTGGGGTGTGCGCGTGTATGTGCTTGTTCTTGTGATTCTGGGGAAGAAAACAGCTGGGTTTACGTCCGGCACATAAACACACAAAATCTGGATGGTGCAAAATACAAACAACTTGACATGGTGAGCAAAAAGCAACGCTCGATTCCCAACACCACGCCCACACATGGACAACACCCAATATAAACTCCACCAGTCATGCAACCCACACATCCGCTTGTCCGCATCAATTTTAGTCGGATTTGTCAGAATCGTGCGCGCGCACACACACACACACACACACACACACACACACACACACACACACACACACACACACACACACACACACACACACACACACACAGCCGGAACTTAACTCTGGTCTCAACGAACACTTGGTGGGGTCATCTCGAACCACCTCACGGGAAACGCACAAGATCGCTCCCCACGACGCCACTAACATGAGGCAACTCGTGCCGACGGTCCTCTTTTTCTCTCCTCTCCGTCAAAAGTGATACGAACTCCCGAACCATCGCCTTATTGCTCTTCCTTACGATGGGAGTTGTCTATGAACACTCCCTCACAGCTCTGTTGTTTCGCTCAGCTGCACATGGCACGAAGCGCAGCCATCACAAAGCCAGTTCGAGAGAAAGCCAAAATGGGCCCGCTCGCCACGCAGCCCAGGACAGAGAGAGTGAGGGAGGGAAGGGTGCCTCCTCCTTTTGTCCCTCACTGAGGTCACTCCTCGACCAATCCTGATGTCCCATTGCATCATCCCATGGTTCCTTAGCCAGTCACGAAGCTTGGGGCGTGGTTTCTCCACTATGTGTCATCAAGACAGAGTCTAGGCGCTGTTCGGGAATGTTCAGAAGACATCGGCGGACATGGAGCAGGGTTTACTTGCCCAATGGAATGTGCGGGCAATGTCGGTTTAATGGCCGTTGTTGTAACAATGGGGCTGATTGCTTGGTTGGCCAAGTTTTTATGAAATGAAACAAAGGAAAAATCACAGGGGCAATTACACACTGGGGATTAACCTTAAGCCCTACCTAATAGGCATAGCTCCACCCCTCGTATGGAGACACATATCTTATTCTATACAGATTCCCTACTTTATTACATGGAGATTCTTCTTCTTCGCATTACACAGTCCATGCTAAACTATACATTCCTGACTTCACTGAGGTATTTCATCTCTACCCCCACAAACACAACAATATATATATGTATATATATATATATATATATATATATATATATATATATATATATATATATATATATATATACATATGTATATATCGAAATATATCTTCAGTTCTCCAGCTTTCAATGAGCGCACGTAATGACGTCACTGCCATGTACAATGTACATACGCTCTGCCTGTCAAGCTCTCAAGAGAACCCTCCGACAGAGCAGAATTTTGATCTTAGTTCAGATACTGTCATCAGTGTATGTAAAATATATAGTAACTGATATATATATATATATATGCACAGACACACACACACACACACACACACACACACACACACACACACACACACACACACACACACACACACACACGTAAAGCAACTCTCAATGATGCTAAACTGCCTGACAGAATGCAAACGCACATGCTGTGATTCCCACACCAATCGCTTTGGGATACAAATTCCTGCCGGAATACATTCTCACTCAGTGCAGACAACGGTTTGTTTCAAAAACATTTCACAAAGACAAAAGAGTCACAAAATGCCAAAATGATCTGGTCTTAATCAAATGTGCTCGAGTGCTGGAAACAAATTGAGTTAAGAATTTTATTTGCTGAAATGTTAGGCTCTGGAGGATTCAAAAAAACGGGTCCAAAGACGCAGCGAAACGCTCGAATAAACGCTATCCAGAAGCTTCAAGCCACGCAACCCTCGCCCTTGAAAGGTATCCCAAAATCTGTCCTTATCAGAATCGCATGTTGCATCTCCAATGGAGCCTAAGCTTGCCAAGAGGCATTTTTCAGCACATCTAATGTCGTTTGAGCTCCAGAATGCACAGCAAGAGATTTTAAAAGTTGGAATTTTCGGGAATGCTATCGACTGAATACTTTGGAAAACGTTTGGGAAGCCACAACATGGGAGTGATCAACAATTCAGTGAGTGGCCTCATATAAAAGGAATCAATGCTGATTGACGTTGAGCAAAAAAAAAAAAAATTCCATCGATGTGATTTATTCTGAAACAATCTTAACTTTTAATTTCAAACAGTCGCATTTATGTTACTATGGTAGTCTTCCCTTCTCGATTATTGAAGACCTCTTAATGTAGGTAAGGAGTCTCTTCACTTGGGACATGTATCCTTAGAAATGGCATGTTCACAGCACATAGGGAATAAAAGTGCCTCGAAGGAGGATCTTAGCGAAAGCCAAGGAGAAACAGAGACCAAGACTTGTGGAGTGGAGCTTAATTAGGAAGAGCTACAGGTTGTCGAGGAAATGCTCCAAAGCGTGTTGTGACGCACGAAAGGAATTCCTCCCACACCTGCAACTGTCACGTGACATGCTGATTTTCCAGGGTGAATTCCAGAGATTCCACGTTATCCGAACTTGTACGGATTGTGAAAAGTGCATGTCAGCTCTGACCTGTCTCTAACATTTGTATGGAGTATATAAATGAATAAAAGCAACGCACGTAAAGACGGGTTTATGGGAGAAGCCCCTGGATCAATGGATCACTGATAAATGTCCAAAAAATTTTTTTTAATAAAAAAAGATAAAATTATTTTAAGAGGAGTACAACTGTAACATATTTCCGCTAACATTGTTGTTGCTTGAAATGGCATATCATGGGCTTCATGATCAAATACAACAAGGTTATGATAAAATAAGGAGATCGCAAGGTAGACCCTGGAGATAGATGTATGGTGCGCTCGACCTGGAGCTAACAAGCCTGGGTTCCAATGGCGTTTCAGTTATAAACTGTCACTTGATCTTTCACATGCAATATGTCTATAAATAACATGGTGTTTCACATGCAATATGTCTATAAATAACATCGTGTTTCACATGCAATATGTCTATAAATAACATCAAGTGTTTCACATGCAATATGTCTATGAATAACATCGTGTTTCATATGCAATATGTCTATAAATAACATCAAGTGTTTCACATGCAATATGTCTATGAATAACATCAAGTGTTTCACATGCAATATGTCTATAAATAACATCAAGTGTTTCACATGCAATATGTCTATAAATAACATCAAGTGTTTCACATGCAATTTGTCTATAAATAACATGAAGTGTTTCACATGCAATATGTCTATAAATAACATGGTGTTTCACATGCAATATGTGTATGAATAACATCAAGTGTTTCACATGCAATATGTCTATGAATAACATCAAGTGTTTCACATGCAATATGTCTATGAATAACATCAAGTGTTTAACATGCAATATGTCTATAAATAACATGGTGTTTCACATGCAATATGTCTATGAATAACATCAAGTGTTTCACATGCAATATGTCTATGAATAACATCAAGTGTTTCACATGCAATATGTCGATAAATAACAGCAAGTGTTTAACATGCAATATGTCTATAAATAACATCAAGTGTTTCACATGCAATATGTCTATAAATAACATCAAGTGTTTCACATGCAATATGTCGATGAATAACATCAAGTGTTTCACATGCAATATGTCTATACATAACATCAAGTGTTTCACATGCAATATGTCTATAAATAACATGAAGTGTTTCACATGCAATATGTCTATACATAACATCAAGTATTTCACATGCAATATGTCTATATATAACATCAAGTGTTTCACATGCAATATGTCTATAAATAACATCAAGTGTTTCACATGCAATATGTCGATAAATAACATCAAGTGTTTCACATGCAATATGGCTGTACATAACATCAAGTGTTTCACATGCAATATGTCTATAAATAACATGAAGTGTTTCACATGCAATATGTCTATACATAACATCAAGTGTTTCACATGCAATATGTCGATGAATAACATCAAGTGTTTCACATGCAATAGGTCGATAAATAACATCAAGTGTTTCACATGCAATATGTCTATAAATAACATCAAGTGTTTCACATGCAATATGTCTATAAATAACATCAAGTGTTTCACATGCAATATGTCGATAAATAACATCAAGTGTTTCACATGCAATATGTCTATAAATAACATCAAGTGTTTCACATGCAATATGTCTATGCATAACATCAAGTGTTTCACATGCAATATGTCTATAAATAACATGAAGTGTTTCACATGCAATATGTCTATAAATAACATCAAGTGTTTCACATGCAATATGTCCATAAATAACATGAAGTGTTTCACATGCAATATGTCTATACATAACATCAAGTGTTTCACATGCAATATGTCTACGAATAACATCAAGTGTTTCACATGCAATATGTCTATATATAACATCAAGTGTTTCACATCCAATATGTGTATATATAACATCATGTGTTTCACATGCAATATGTCGATGAATAACATCAAGTGTTTCACATCCAATATGTGTATATATAACATCATGTGTTTCACATGCAATATGTCGATGAATAACATCAAGTGTTTCACATGCAATATGTCTGAATAACATCAAGTGTTTCACATGCAATATGTCTATGAATAACATCAAGTGTTTCACATCCAATATGTGTATATATAACATCATGTGTTTCACATGCAATATGTCGATGAATAACATCAAGTGTTTCACATGCAATATGTCTGAATAACATCAAGTGTTTCACATGCAATATGTCTCTAAATAACATCAAGTGTTTCACATGCAATATGTCTATAAATAACATCAAGTGTTTCACATGCAATTTGTCTATAAATAACATGAAGTGTTTCACATGCAATATGTCTATAAATAACATGAAGTGTTGCACATGCAATATGTCTATGAATAACATCAAGTGTTTCACATGCAATATGTCTATGAATAACATCAAGTGTTTCACATGCAATATGTCTATGAATAACATCAAGTGTTTCACATGCAATATGTCTATAAATAACATCAAGTGTTTCACATGCAATATGTCTATAAATAACATCAAGTGTTTCACATGCAATATGTCTATAAATAACATCAAGTGTTTCACATGCAATATGTCGATAAATAACATCAAGTGTTTAACATGCAATATGTCTATAAATAACATCAAGTGTTTCACATGCAATATGTCAATAAATAACATCAATTGTTTCACATGCAATATGTCGATGAATAACATCAAGTGTTTCACATGCAATATGTCTATACATAACATCAAGTGTTTCACATCCAATATCTCTATAAATAACATGAAGTGTTTCACATGCAATATGTCTATACATAACATCAAGTATTTCACATGCAATATGTCGATATATAACATCAAGTGTTTCACATGCAATATGTCTATAAATAACATCAAGTGTTTCACATGCAATATGTCGATAAATAACATCAAGTGTTTCACATGCAATATGGCTGTACATAACATCAAGTGTTTCACATGCAATATGTCTATAAATAACATGAAGTGTTTCACATGCAATATGTCTATACATAACATCAAGTGTTTCACATGCAATATGTCGATGAATAACATCAAGTGTTTCACATGCAATAGGTCTATAAATAACATCAAGTGTTTCACATGCAATATGTCTGTAAATAACATCAAGTGTTTCACATGCAATATGTCGATAAATAAAATCAAGTGTTTCACATGCAATCTGTCTATAAATAACATCAAGTGTTTCACATGCAATATGTCTATGCATAACATCAAGTGTTTCACATGCAATATGTCTATAAATAACATGAAGTGTTTCACATTCAATATGTCTATACATAACATCAAGTGTTTCACATGCAATATGTCTACGAATAACATCAAGTGTTTCACATGCAATATGTCTATATATAACATCAAGTGTTTCACATGCAATATGTCTATAAATAACATCAAATGTTTCACATGCAATATGTCTATAAATAACATCAAGTGTTTCACATGCAATATGTCTATAAATAACATCAAGTGTTTCACATGCAATATGTCTACACATAACATCAAGTGTTTCACATGCAATATGTCTACAAATAACATCAAGTGTTTCACATGCAATATGTCTATATATAACATCAAGTGTTTCACATGCAATATGTCTATAAATAACATCAAGTGTTTCACATGCAATATGTCGATAAATAACATCAAGTGTTTCACATGCAATAGGTCTATAAATAACATCAAGTGTTTCACATGCAATATGGCTGTACATAACATCAAGTGTTTCACATGCAATATGTCTATAAATAACATGAAGTGTTTCACATGCAATATGTCTATACATAACATCAAGTGTTTCACATGCAATATGGCTGTACATAACATCAAGTGTTTCGCATGCAATATGTCTATATATAACATCAAGTGTTTCACATGCAATATGTCTATATTTAACATCAAGTGTTTCACATGCAATATGTGCATAGATAACATCAAGTGTTTCACATGCAATATGTGCATAGATAACATCAAGTATTTCACATGCAATATGTCTATAAATAACATCAAGTATTTCACATGCAATATGTCTATAAATAACATCAAGTGTTTCACATGCAATATGTCTATACATAACATCAAGTATTTCACATGCAATATGTCTATACATAACATCAAGTATTTCACATGCAATATGTCTATATATAACATCAAGTGTTTCACATGCAATATGTCTATATATAACATCAAGTGTTTCACATGCAATATGTCTATATATAACATCAAGTGTTTCACATGCAATATGTCTATATAGAACATCACGTGTTTCACATGCAATATGTCTATATTTAACATCAAGTGTTTCACATGCAATATGTGCATAGATAACATCAAGTGTTTCACATCCAATATGTGCATTAGTAACATCAAGTGTTTCACATCTACTATGTGCATATGTAACATCAAGTGTTTCACATCCAACATGTGCATTAGTAACATCAAGTGTTTCACATCCAACATGTGCATTAGTAACATCAAGTGTTTCACATCCAATATGTGCATATGTAACATCGTGTGTGTGTATATCTATATATATAACATGTGTGTGCATGTATAACATCAAGTGTTTCATATGCAATATGTGCATAAATACCATCAAATGTTTCACATCCAATATGTGTATATATAACATCAAGTGTTTCATTTGTCTACGTATTCCCGGTGTGGTGTCGCCCCATTTTCAACAATCTCTTTTTCCATTCCGATTTGGTTCGTTCCCACCTCTCGTCCATTTGTTATGATAAAATAAGGAGGAATTTCGAAATTCTTATATTTATATATCTCTCTTTCGCAAAAAGTAGGTAAGTTATCGCCAGCACCCTGAACAAACTACTAATTCCTGTCACCTCCAGTCGAGTGTCCTCCATCGTCGTGGTGAGAGTCCAGAATAAGTTCCATGGAGCCCAGAAATGTTTCTCCACTTGCCATGATATGCGCCGACACTCTGTGGCTGCTACTCCTCCAATAAGTATAGATAGTTCACCAAACACCTTATCCTGTAAAGTCTAAAGAAACAAGACCAAAAGTCTAACAGCGGCGTAGCCGTAAAATATTATAAACCACAAACACATATGATTAGCTTTTTTAACAGTTGCTAATGCTGTCTATAACATTAAACAAAGAAATTTGGAGGAATCCCGACATCCGTGAGGTAGTTTTACTTACAGAACTGAGCAAAGATCTACTGTAATCTATATACCCCACAAGGTTTGGAGGTGTGCTCATTTACCCAGTAGCTAGCTAGCGTTTACCAAGCCAGCAGTTCCTTAAGGGTTTTGAATCGAGTGCTTGCTCGAATGCTTAAACCACTTGGCGACCTCTCCACAATAACCGTGGTAAATGAACACACACCCAATGTTCTTGAGATCCGACCAGAGATCGACTATAATCTAAATACCCCAAAGAGGAATGACCCTTCCTGCAGCTCCCGTAGTGAGCGGGTGTAGGCCTACCAGTAAATTAAAATGTCGGTCGGTGGAGTCAGCTGTCATAATGACATCATAGATGTAATGACATAAAGGACACAAAACTGCCGCTTCTTTAATGTGTAGAATATGATATATTTTAACTTCCAGTAAGTTTGTGGTCACTACAAATGGATTAGTGTTACGATTAGATTTACTATAATATTAACGTTTCGTTATCATTAGTTCGAAAATAATATTATCATTAAAAAACCTAGGCGAATTCCTTACTTCCTCGATTATTAATATTAGTGCCAAACACCGCTCATCACTGATCATGAACCATACACCGCTTCAATCCATTAACTTTCCATTCACAACATTAGGATTAAAGTGTTGTGGTTATATTTACTATATTGTTATTATTATTACAAAAACGATAGCACTGATAGCTTTGTGATCGATACACTACTGTATTAAGAAACCTGGGCTTAATTTGTCCGAAGTGGTCCGAAGGTAAGACATAATGCCTAAGGCCTATATGTACCGTTTTGTTGTAAGACCCGTAACGCCGATGCTTTCGATATTTGATGGTCATTTTAACAATCGGTTTGTTTGTGTTTCACACTGAATGAAAAACGTTAAGGTAGAGCATGGCGATTGTGATGTATGACAGGTTCGACGATATGTTCGGCATGAACGGCATATAAATCAAAATGGCGGTGTGCGAAGAGTCAGCCATTGTATGCCAAAATGACATCAGACGTAATCACATTACCCTGTCATGTGACCAGATCCTCAGCTCTGATTGGTATACGTTTGAGGGGACATACATACATTCATACATACATACGGACAAACACTGTTCTAGACGGATTTGCCCAATGGGCTACACCGTAAAAAGGACATGGGGAGGGTCATTTAAACTCTTGCTTATTGCATTTCCAAGCAGAACGATATTTCCTATGAGCCACAATTTTGGTTGAATCTCGATGTTCCCCAACACCGATAGAGCGAGCAGCCAATTTGATGTAAAATGGCGTAATATTTGGTCCAGGTACTACAAAACTGGAGGTTTTTGGAAGTGGCAAGGTTATCTGTATTCTACAGTGTTCAAGTATATCATTCAATTGAAATAAAATAAGTTTTAAAGGCTGTATAAATCTTTTTTCTTAAGTTACCACAGTTGATGCACCTTCTTCAAACACGTTAACGTAGTTATCCATGCCTGTTGTTTGTGTTCTTTATGAAGTCCCAAAAACGAAGTTTCATGTTTGCAATGATTTTCAATTTGTTTGACAGACTAAAATAATTACCTTACTCCTCTGTGCGCATGCGTGATCGCAACAAGATCCCTTACAAGTTTCCAAATTCAGAGCCAAAGTCCTGCTAAACTGTAGGTTCGTGTTCCAATTCATGTACCGATTCGTGTTTTACAGTGTACACTATATATATATATATATATATATGTATGTATGTATGTATGTATGTATATGTATGTATGTATGTATGTATGTATATATATATATATATATATATATATATATATATATATATATATATATATATATATATATATATATATATATATATATATATATATATATATATATACGTATATATATATATATATATATATATATATATATATATATGTATATATATATATATATATATATATATATATATATATATATATATATATATATATATATATATATATATATATATATACATTGTTACGGAACCGGAGAACGGCACTCCCCTTAGGGGGGGGGGGGGTTAATCCCCCCTTCTATTTTCACTGGCCGTCTCCGCTCCTGACGCTACACAGCTACCTCCGGAAAGGCAGGTGCGCAGCCCCGTTCGTACCGCGGACAGATGTTAATTGCCGAGCGGTTTTAGCAACTGCGGCACGAACTATTAACAAGGACTAGACCCGGTTCTCGAACGTTGGCCAAAATCGCGCCACAGGTTTTCAATGGGGAAATCACTAAAACGACCGAATGTGAAGAAGAAGCAGAACAAAGGTGGGAAATACAAATATGATTTATTTACTAATTACTATTTACACAATCAAAGAAACCAAGGAAGAAGGAAGAATAAGAAAATAATTGCAGAAAGAGGGACGGACCAGAAGGACACAGTGCAACGCTAGCTTACCTATGGCAGTCTTACTTACAAACCCCGGACAGAACAAACAAACACAGACTCACACGAATGGGCAATGAAGGCAGGCACGAGTGGCTGGAAAGGAGGGAAGGTTCAGCTCGGACCAGAGGACGATCGGGCCGGGAGGGAGCAGCCGCCGACTCTCCACTCTCGTTCGTCCGGCGGCATTGCTTCGCGGCCGCGGGTCGAACTGCCGTTAGAACCTCAACCCCACCCAGCTGCGGTGGACTCCTCACTCATCTGCTGTGGGGGCTTCCTTGGTCAGCCGCTCCACTGGACTCTCCGCTCCTCCTCAACTGGACTGGACTCGACTGGGCTTCGGTGCACTGCCAACTCTCTCACGCATCTGCCGACTGGTTAAAAGGCTTGCGCGCGTGCTTTTGTATCGCGCCTCGAGATCAATCCGCGGGCTCCCAGGGCACGCCTACCGGGTCGCTCACTGCAGTGCCGGTTGGCTGGCATGGGCTCTTTCGCTCCACCTTTGATGACGATGGGCGGCCAACGCCCTTCATACGGCTCCTCCCCCTGCTTCTCCGATCTGACCGCGTGCTCAATGGAGTCTTGCGGCGAAAAACACGGTCCCAAAGCAGCAGCGGCGAATGCAGAAAACCGCACGCAGAAAACCGCCCAATGCAGTTGGCAATGGCTGACAAAAAGGGGAATTGGAAGGGAATCTACCTTGTTCCAATTTGATGCAATGCAGTGTCAACTAATGGAAGACAGAACCTTAACCTAATACACAGAATAAGGAGATAACTACTAAAAAAAGGAAATCTATGATTTGCTACGTGATTGTATATGGAATAACTAAGGGGACGACCTTTGACCTTTATACACAAACTGGAGGGTGATATTTACAACAAGCTTCATTACACTTACAACGATAATAAAAAACACAACACCATTCTCAAATCCACAACAATATATATATATATATATATATATATATATATATATATATATATATATATATATATATATATATATATATATATATATATATATGTATATATATATATATATATATATATATATATATATGTATATATATATGTATATATATATATATATATATATATATATATATATATATATATATATATATATATAAATAACATGAAGTAGTTCCTCGATCATTTCCTGACATCTGTAGACGGAAAGACAGAAAAAGTGAACCAATTGCTTAACCCCACGACTCCCTCAGCACTCGCCCGGTAATAATTAATGATAGAATTAATTACAATGAACTGATGCGATTGCTATTCAGGTGAAGATCATATCCCTGCTATTATGATTGAGTTTCCCTATAAAGCTACTTAAATGTGAGTAGGTTATCCCTTTTATTAAAACAAGCTGTCATGGGTAAAGACAATCTCCAGATGCAGTGGATTTCGAAGTCGAGCTTGAGCGCAGCAGAGGAGTATCAAGGGGAAGGTCATGCTAGACCTTGATGGTAAGTGACGTGCGCTGTCCATGTTGGCCTCGCTCGGTGATCTTTGCTTTCACCAGGCATGCGATTTACGCCCGTGGGGAGTCGCCAGGAGAGGTAAAAGGCATGCCACCAAATTCAATAGGAATCCATTGAAAAATTAGATGTACATTACGAAAGCTCATATATTGGAAATTTGAGCCTTGATCCCAAGATTGGGAATGGTGCTGATGACTTTGCCTTTGAAGCGAGTCCAAAGTTCTTCTCTCTCAATTCATTTTTCACTGTGCGTTAATCTTTGCTGGTAGAGTTCAATCCTTTTAATTAAATAACATCACACTCCAAAATAGGCGTCTCGGCAAGGTGCAATTGTCGCAAAGGTAAAGGGCACCAATTACACAAAAAAATTGGGACCTGCAATCACAAAGCTATCAAAAAGGGTAAGCCTCCCCTGGTGCCTCCGATCCAATGATGGCCATAGTTTTTTGGGCCACCATGTGACCTTGACCTTCAATATTTAGTGATAGAGTATAAATTAAGAAAATGTGTCCCCACTACAACCTATCCATACAACTCAACATCATGAAAATTAGAGGAAAATTATTCAAGTTGTGATCAAATAGGTAGTTTTTGTTAATTAGCTCACAACAAATGTACGTCAAGGACACTAATCAAATATCAGGTGCACAACTTCCATGCAGATCCACCCTTATGATGCAAGAACATATTGGAAGGCCAAGCATTCTGATATTCCATTCCGCATTGGCAAAATTGAGCGATGACAAAAAAATGATATTTCAGACGGCCATTTGACCTTGACCACTAACTCTGTGGGATACGATGTAAATCAAGTGTAAATCCGCCATGCTCTGGCTGTCTCTAGAGGGCAATTTCGTTCCGATTGGACAAAAATTAGTCAAGTTATGGTAAATGGGAAATTTTCTATAATTAGGTCATGACCTTAAATTAGGTCAAGGTCCAAAAAATGTCAACCCCATATACTTTTAAGTTCTCTTTACTCATGTAAAATTCCATTCCGAAAGTCCCAGCCAGCACCAAGATACAGCTCGAAATTGGCAGAAAAACAAAATGGTGGTTTAGTAATCTGAGGGCATCTACGACCTTGACCTTTAACCTGGAGGGTGTGACATATATGAAGCGGAAATGAGGCTTGCTCTAGGCTAACTAGAGAGGGCAACTTCATTCCGATTGGACATACCTTAGTCGACTTATTGTGAAAAATGTTAAAATTTCGATAATTAGGGAATGACCATAAAATTAGGTCAAGGTCAAAACATTTTTTTAAATGTCCACCCCATATTTGCTCCAGTTTTGCAGTACTTGAACATATTATACAAGGTGGTGTATAAGACCGCATAAACAGCGCTAAGCTTTTTATTCACATTATTGATGCAAAATTTAATTCCAAAAGTCCCAACCACTCAGAGATACAGCTCCGATATTGGCAGAAAAACAGGGAAGAAAAAGAAAAAAGCGAACCTAAATGGTGGTTTAGTACTCCGAGGGGGTTTAGAAAACTCAGGTACCATTATAATTGGGGACACCAATTGTAGAAACAAGCCCAATAACATGTATAAGCCTCCCCTATCCAATAGGAGCCAGCTTATATTGCGTTTATGACTATATTGACATAAGTAGCTCGTTTATGCTTGGCTCGGAGAGACAAACAGAGACTTTAATAACCGATCATGAACAAAACTAGAAAGTTCATAGAACACCTTCTCCCACACAGTGTTCAGCAACATAATTCATCTACTCTATAAGAGCCGTTGGTCTGTCTGTGTGTCGCCATTTTTCTCAGAGATGGCTGAACGGATCTTCGTCAAACTTTGCTGGTGCAAGTTATAAACATCCCTTGGTGTCTAACTTTACTGGTGCATGTTATAAATATCACTTGGTATCTAACTTTGCTGGTGCATGTTATACACATCCCTTGCGGTCTAACTTTACTGGTGCATGTTATAAATATCACTTGGTATCTAACTTTGCTGGTGCATGTTATACACATCCCTTGGTGTCTAACTTTACTGGTGCATGTTATAAACATCACTTGGTATCTAACTTTGCTGGTGCATGTTATAAACATCGCTTGGTGGCTAACTGGGCTGGTGCAAGTTATACACATCCCTTGGTATCTAACTTTGCTGGTGCATGTTATAAACATCACTTGGTATCTAACTTTGCTGGTGCATGTTATAAACATCGCTTGGGGGCTAACTGGGCTGGTGCAAGTTATACACATCCCTTGGTATCTAACTTTGCTGGTGCATGTTATAAACATCGCTTGGTGGCTAACTGGGCTGGTGCAAGTTATACACATCCCTTGGTATCTAACTTTGCTGGTGCATGTTATAAACATCGCTTGGTGGCTAACTGGGCTGGTGCAAGTTATACACATCCCTTGGTATCTAACTTTGCTGGTGCATGTTATAAACATCGCTTGGTGTCTAACTTTACTGGTGCATGTTATAAACATCACTTGGTATCTAACTTTGCTGGTGCATGTTATAAACATCGCTTGGTGGCTAACTGGGCTGGTGCAAGTTATACACATCCCTTGGTATCTAACTTTGCTGGTGCATGTTATAAACATCACTTGGTATCTAACTTTGCTGGTGCATGTTATAAACATCGCTTGGGGGCTAACTGGGCTGGTGCAAGTTATACACATCCCTTGGTATCTAACTTTGCTGGTGCATGTTATAAACATCGCTTGGTGGCTAACTGGGCTGGTGCAAGTTATACACATCCCTTGGTATCTAACTTTGCTGGTGCATGTTATAAACATCGCTTGGTGGCTAACTGGGCTGGTGCAAGTTATACACATCCCTTGGTATCTAACTTTGCTGGTGCATGTTATAAACATCGCTTGGTGGCTAACTGGGCTGGTGCAAGTTATAAACATCCCTTAGTGTCTAACTGGGCTGGTGCATGTTATAAACATCACTTGGTATCTAACTTTGCTGGTGCATGTTATAAACATCCCTTGGTGTCTAACTGGGCTGGTGCATGTTATAAACATCACTTGGTATCTAACTTTGCTGGTGCATGTTATCAACATCCCTTGGTGTCTAACTGGGCTGGTGCATGTTATAAACATCACTTGGTATCTAACTTTGCTGGTGCATGTTTATAAACATCCCTTGGTGTCGAACTGGGCTGGTGCATGTTATAAACATCCCTTGGTGTCTAACTGGGCTGGTGCATGTTATAAACATCACTTGGTATCTAACTTTGCTGGTGCATGTTATCAACATCCCTTGGTGTCTAACTTTGCTGGTGCACGTTATAATAATCCCTTGGTGTCTAACGTGTCTTTCCCTTCGAGTTTGGCGAGATGGACCCACCAGCATGAACAAATTACGAATTGCAACCCCAACCGAAGACCACTGGGAAGGCATTGGCAAACCAGCGAGTGTAATTCTTGCCAGGAGAATCCTGCAGCAGCACACAAATTCACCCTCAAGAAGATCACCAAACACAGACAACCGCGTTTCATCGGCTCAACACTCGAATATGTACGAGTCTGCTATTTTTATACAAAAGTCGTTGAAGGCATTCAAAATGGTGCGTGATTGAAACGCAGAGAAGCGAAGGTCACACCCAGACAAGATCTTTTAAAGTTAAAACTTGCTCTCATGAAGAGCGTGGTGAGCGATCAGGTGGCTGCAGGTGAACACGAGATAGTTTGCGAAATATAAAGCAGAAGGTTCGAATATCCATTATTTGGGGAGTTTTAGTCTTCCTATTACACCGTATGGACACGTGAGACTCGCAATTCCCTCCTCCACAATAGTAATTGCGTCATAATTAAGAACGCAATAATTGCTCCGTGTAGACAAGAGTCAATCTACGTGAGCAAAATATAGTGCGACACAACACGGACACTGGTGTGATATGCTAACCATATTCACCAAGTTTGTCTGTTATCATTTTACTTTCAGTCAAGATAATCGTTTCATTGAATCAAGTCGTGAATAAACGTGATTTACGTTTCTGACCTTGCGTCGGTGGCCATGCTTGGAGGTTTGGTAAATAGAAGTTGACTCTGGTAGAGAGATTAGCTGCAGACACCAGACTAGAATGGGTTTTCCATCTGCATGCAGATATACTTTATCAATACAGATAGTTTCTTCTTAAATCTAGCATCATATATATATATATATATATACTGAAACGCAAAAGAAACTTACCACCTTTGAAACCTTTAAATATCAACAATAACACTGCGTGTAGTAAATGTGTGAACTTATTTGTGGACAATAGTGTCCTCGCTGTCAGACAAAACGGTCACGGATGGTCACTTGAACCTTCAATGGTCACTTCATAGCACAGCTGTTGAACAGCCGTTTTGACTGTCAGTGATTAGCCAAGGGGTACGGGATGATTTTAATGAGCTGCACGTGATGTCTTGATATTGGCTTTAAAAAGGCCAGTGCAAAATGGGCATTTTGACCGAAAGATTTGACCATTTTGACCAACTTCAAAAAGACCGAAAACACAAAAGAAACTTACCACCTTTGAAACCTTTAAATATCAACAATAACACTGCGTATAGTAAATATGTGAACTTATTTGTGGACAATAGTGTCCTCACTGTCAGACAAAACGGTCACGGATGGTCACTTGAACCTTCAATGGTCACTTCATTGCACAGCTGTTGAACAGCCGTTTTGACTGTCAGTGATTAGCCAAGGGGTACGGGATGATTTTAATGAGCTGCACGTGATGTCTTGATATTGGCTTTAAAAAGGCCAGTGCAAAATGGGCATTTTGACCTAAAAATTTGACCATTTTGACCAACTTCAAAAAGACTGAAAACGCAAAAGAAACTTACCACTTGTTTGAAATGTAATAAAATTGTAACAGTTCAAAATAAAACAAACCAACAATTGCTAATTGAAACATTGGTATTTTATTGATGACATGTCAAGTTTTTGACCAAGATACACCATCTCATCAGTTTGTTCTACAGTACAGAACAGCACAGGGTGCAATGTCAGTCCCCTTTCAATCGCGTGTATGGCCACCATTGTTTTGGATACAGGCAGTGCATCGTCGGCGTATACTGCCTACCAGTCTTTGGATGGATTGCTGCTGGATTCTGTCCCACTCAGTCCTCAATGTCTGAAGCAGCTCTGCCCGTGTCCTGGCCCTGCCAACTACGCGTCTCCCAAGCTCATCCCACAGGTGCTCTATGGGATTCAGGTCAGGGGAGAGCACAGGCCACTGCATGGTGTTGATGTTTTCGCCTTGGAGAAATGCAGTGGTAAAGCGAGCAGCATGGGGACGAGCGTTGTCATGCTGAAAGGTTCTCAGTTCTGGGTGGTCTAGCAGGAATGGCAGCAGATGAGGTCGAAGGATGTTATCCACATACCGCTGGGTGTTAAGATTCCCATCCACAACCACCAGTGGCGTCCTGTACCGGCCTGATATGGCGGCCCACACCATCAGACTTGGGCCACCCCACCTGTTGGCTTGACGCACGCAACAATCGGCATATCGCTCGCCAGTTCTTCTCCAGACACGCTCACGCCCATCAGGACTGTCCACACAGAACCTTGACTCATCGCTGAAAGCGACCTCGTTCCACTGCGCCAAGGTCCACCGCTGATGCTGCTGGCACCATCTCTGACGGTTGCGGCGATGGGCAACCGTCATCACGGGGCCTCTGTATGGTCTTCTGGCAGTCAGACCATAGTCATGCAGTCGTCTTCGTGCAGTATCATTGGAGATCCGTGGGTTTGCATGCCCCGGAGTTTCTGCCGCAGTGCGGGATGCTGGACGGAATCGATCCCGCAGGTGACTTCGGACCATCTGCCTGTCCTGCCTTGCAGTGGTGACTCTTGGCCTCCCTGATCGAGGTCTGTCATCTGCAGAGTTGTGGAGGGTGTCTCTGTCCACCAGAGCCGATATCGTCTGGTGTGAACAGCCAAGGCGACATGCCACCTCACGGTAGCTCAGTCCGCCTTGCAGCATGCCCAGGGCACGCTGCCGTTGATCCCTTGACAATCGTGGCATGTTGATTGAAATGCCCATTTTGCACTGGCCTTTTTAAAGCCAATATCAAGACATCACGTGCAGCTCATTAAAATCATCCCGTACCCCTTGGCATCACTGACAGTCAAAACGGCTGTTCAACAGCTGTGCTATGAAGTGACCATTGAAGGTTCAAGTGACCATCCGTGACTGTTTTGTCTGACAGCGAGGACACTATTGTCCACAAATAAGTTCACACATTTACTACACGCAGTGTTATTGTTGATATTTAAAGGTTTCAAAGGTGGTAAGTTTCTTTTGCGTTTCAGTATATATATCACGCAAGGCCCCATAAAAAAAAATATTATCTTATCACCCCCGCGCGCATCACTTTTGGTAGAATTCGGGGTTTTTTTGGGGGGGGGGGGGGGGGGGGGTTTCCGTCGTCTTTTCGGTCTTTTTTTGCTCGAAAAGCGGACGATTCCTTCTGAATAACAATGAACGATTCCTTTCGCGCTCCGGAAGTCATCAGATCGATAGTTTTTACTTTATGCGCATGCGCAGTTACCACAATGTTATGTATTTGACCTTGACCGTCAACGCGCCAGCAAACACCGGGTGACATTTGGCTTTGGCAAAAAAAAATAAAAAATAAAAAACCGCCCTCCGGCATCATTTCTCCAGCCTGGATAGAGTGATAAGATTATAATTTTTTTTATGGGGCCTAATCTCTCTCTATATATATATACATATATATACATACACTACCAGTCAAAAGTTTTAGAACACCTCAATTTTTCCGGTTTTGTTGAAATTTACGCAGTTTAATGTCTCAATGTACTCTGAAATTAAGCATAGAACAAATAAACAATTGGAGATGAAAAGAAATCATAAAATCATTTTGTTTAACAAAATGTAATTTAAATTTTTGACTCAGCAAAGTAGCCACCTTTTGCAGATATAACCGCCGAACACACTCGTGCCATTCTTTCTACAATGGAAATCAAATATTGTTCGGGAAGTTTTTCCCGACACTGTGGCAGGAGTTCCCACAAATGTGTTGCACTTGCAGGTTGCTTTGCTTTCACCAATTCATCCAGTCCAGTTCATCCCAAACCAGCTCGATGGGGTTTAAGTCTGGAGACTGTGCTGGCCATTCCATGATTTGAAGCCTACCGACTTGTTCTTTTCCTCGAAGGTCGTTTTGACATAGCCTGGAGGTGAGTTTAGGGTCATTATCTTGCTGTAGGTTGAACCCCTGACCAACTAGGCGTGTACCAGAGGGTATTGCGTGGCGCTGCAAAATGCTGTGGTAGCCCTTTTGGTTCAGGGTGCCAGTCACTCTGTGCAAGTCGCCAACTCTGGATCCAGCAAAAGAGCCCCAGACCATCACGCTTCCTCCTCCATGTTTGACAGTTGATGTCACACACTGAGGAACTATCATTTCGCCTACTCGACCATGTACAAAAACCCTGTGTGATGAACCAAAGATTTCAAATGTTGATTCATCGGTCCATAAGACCCTCTTCCAGTCTTCAGTAGTCCACTGGCGGTGCTTCAAGGCCCAGGCAAGCCTCTTTTTCTTATTTTGCCATCTTAGCAATGGCTTTCTTACTGCCACTCGACCTGTCAAACCTGCAGCTCGAAGTCTTCTCTTCACAGTTGAAACTGAGACTTGCTTACTTCGACCAGTGTTAAGCTGTGCTTGAAGCTGTTGTACTGTGAGCCGCCTATCACGCAAGCTGTTGACTCTCAAAAACTTGTCTTCTGATTCTGTTGTGGCTTTGGGTCTGCCAGACTTCTTCCTGTCAGAGTTTCCTCCAGTTTCCAAAATACTACTTCCTGCAGTGCAATATTGTCCAAATAATGCTTCAGAGGGTGTAATAACAGTCTGTTCCAATACTGCTTTTATACAGACAGGGGGTTTGTTATCAAGTAATCAGCAGAGGTTGGGACACCTGTAGGAATTGTTTGCATCAACTTTCAAGGCTTAATTTACTTACATTGCTGCAGAACAGCTGCAAGTTGTTAACCCATTACTTGTTCCCTGAAGAAGGCCTTTTTTTTTACAATATAACTGTGGAATTTACATTATTTTCCCATTTTTGCTGACGTAAACTTTTTTTTTTAACCTCGAGCAGTTTACTGCTGAACTATGTACAATTTCAGGTTATTCACTGGACATTAAACTGCGTAGGTTTCAATAAAAACTGGAAAAATTGAGGTGTTCTAAAACTTTTGACCGGTAGTGTATACATACATACATACATACATACATATATACACAAAGAATTAAGTTAAGCACCCCCCCCCGTTTTTTTACAACCTCGCACATTACAAGTTTGTTGTCGTCAAAACAGTGTAATATACCCATGATATTGCTATATTTTCTGGAGACGTGATATTATGGTCACATAAAAACATAACAATCATGCCGTTTTCAATATTTTATTCTGAATAATTTAAGGTGAAATTTTTTGGGAATTTTAGGCATATTTTCACCTCAATTTAAGTATGGTGCTATAGGTCCATCACGGACAGTGTGGATGACGTTTATGTTTTCTAACGTACAGTCATTGTTCTGAGAAGACCTCTAGCGATCTTTGCGTCAATAACGTGTGTAGGACCCACGTGATCGGATCACTGACTCAACCCTACGTCTCATAGACCCTGTAAGCCGTCGTATGCGTTGCTGTGGCAGGTTGTTCCATTCCCGATGTAATGCACGTTCCAATTCATCCAGATTGGCTATTGGAGGGACCATCTTCGCAATTTGTCGTCCCAACATGTCCCAAACGTGCTCGAGGGGGCTCAGGTCAGGACTGTACGCAGGCCAGGGGATGGTTGTCACAGCACCTTGCTCCAGCAAGGCTCGGACGCGTCTCGCACGGTGAGGCCTGGCGTTGTCATCCATGAAGATGGGTCTGCTGGCGAGGGTGTGGTCATCGAAGTGCGGGATTACGGTGGTATTCAGGATTTCCTCGGCATATCGCTCTCCGTTGAGGTTACCTCGCACAGTTATCAGGTCCAATTTACAGTCATGGGAGAAGCATCCCCAGACCATAATCGAGCCACCACCAAAGGGTACCGTTGGTTGAATGTTTTTAGGTGCATACGCGGTGTTTTTGTGGCGCCACACCCGAACACGCCCATCTGTCGCGTACAGCAAGAACCGGCTTTCATCCGACCAATGAACTCGCCTCCAAGACCGGATGTTCCATCCACGTCGCGCTAGGCACCATGCCAAACGCTCCCTCTGATGTCGTTCGAGTAGCCTTGGACGCTTGATCACTCGTCTTGACCTTAAACCGGCCGATTTCAGGCGGTTCCTCACGGTACGGTGACATAGCCTTCTGTTGGGCAGCCAGTTGTCCTTCAGGAAATGGCTCGAGGCGAAGGGATATCGTCGCACCAGTCTCAAAAGCGCTCTATCTTGGCGGACTGTTGTCACGCGAGGTCTTCCAGACCTTGGGCGGTCCTTCACCGCATCCGTTTCCTGGTGTTTCTGCACCAACCGACTGATCACCGAATGGTGGTAACCAAACGTTCGAGCTACAGCTTTTCTGGACATTCCGGACTCGATCATGCCTATTATCCGCCATCTTTCTCCGTCCGACAACCGTCTACGAGCCACCATTACGAGAAAATGACCATGTAACCCCCACACGAGCTCAGGCGTGACTTGCAATAACCCGTGATGATAGTGCATTTACAGAAAATCACGACCACGTGGATGATAACACATGCTGCACGAGTGATGGGCGTCACAGATGAGTGCACTCATCTGCATTTCATCAATGGATAATTGCTAATGTCATACCAATCATTATTTGATCTCACATACCTTAGAATATATGCCAATGTATACATATACACAAAGAATATATATTAGGGGGTGCTTACCTTAATTCTTTGTGTAGGGGTGCTTAACTTAATTCTTTGTGTATATATATATATATATATATATACAGACTTGGCATTTAATATGGAATATTTTTTTTGTGGGGGTGAACTTACTTTTCAAGATGACTTAGAACCAAAAGTTCATTGGAATTATGTTGAAATTATTCTTGATTTGTTAATGTGACCTTCCTTTAAAAGAAACAAAAAACACATTTGACATTTCGAAGCAAATAAATTGATCCTTGAAAGTGATGTAAACTGATATCGAACTTAATTCACAGACAGTACTGTGTTAAACTTCTGTACGTTTTCCAGAAGTATCTCTTTATTTTGCACATTAGCCCAAATTTTTTTAACGAAAACAAAAGCTAAATTATGACTGGGATTACGGACAGTAAAATTACAGTTCAGTACTTCGTGTAACCCCCACGAGCATTCAGGAGAGCACGTACACGTCGAGGCATGCTGTTCACGAGATTTGCCAAGGTTTGGACAGGAATCGCTTGCCATGTGTGACAATAGCCTGCTGCAATTCATGCACAGAGGCAGGCTGCTGGTCCAAGTTGTCGATTTGACGCGTTAATTCTGCCCACAATTTCTCTATCGGATTCATATCCGGGGACATGGCAGGCCACTCCATATGCTCTTCACCACGGTCAGCAAGAAAGTGTTGGATCATGCGAGCACAATGAGGCCGTGCATTGTCATCTTGGAAGACAAAGTTTCCTCGAAAGGCTGCACGAGCAAATGGAAGCAATGTTTCTTCCAGAATGACCCTGTACTTGAACTGGTTCAGGTTTCCATTCAGAACAACCAGGTCAGTTTTTCCTCTGCATGAAAAGCAGCCCAAACGGTCACCCCACCACCTCCAGCTTGGACTCTTGGCACGATACAATCTTCGTTGTGGGCTTCATGCACTTGTCTGCGCATTCCGACGCGGCCATCTTGACGATAGACCAGAAACCTAGACTCGTCACTGAAGGTCACATGATTCCATTGTCCTGGCTGCCATTGACGGTGCTCTCTGGCCCACTGCAATCGGCGCTGGCTGTTTTGTCTGGTCAGGCGTGGCTTTCTCAGGGGACGCCTGGCACGATAGCCTGCTTGAACCAGTCGTTGGTTGACTAGCCTTTTGGATACAGGCACATTTGTCAGTTGCTGCCACTCAGCCCTAAGCCGATTAGCTGACTTGGTACGGCCATTGCAGACTAACCAGTGCAGCTGGCGATCATTTCTCCTTGTGGTTTTGCGTGGACGTCCTGGCCTCGTTATTGGAGTAGGGACACCCCTCTGAGCATTTCGTTTCAGGATCTTTGACACCTGACATTGAGTGATGCCACACTGCCGAGCAATAGCACGCTGTTTCATGCCAGAATTTCGTAAAGCCACCACTCCATGACAAACAGCATTGTCAAGTTGACGGACCATCTCCAGAGGAAGCGGCAATAACTTTTGTAGATGTGCAGCAGTTGTTTTCCACTAATACAGAACGCAACAACCCTTATATACCCGATTGTGAAGCCAATCGTCAAATGTACCTGCCCTTACATTTTGTCACGCCACCTGTGATATAATCCTGTTATTGACTTCTTGCTGCGAAAGACAATCAGTGACATGGTTCTTTCAACAAAGACATCACCGAAGGGTAAAATAAACTCACCAGATTGATATACTGAGTTCAGAAAGTAAACCCAAGTCAAGAAAAAAAAAAAATTCCATATTAAATGCCAAGTCTGTATTTATATATATATATATATATATATATATATATATATATATATATATATATATATATATATATATATATATATATATATATAAATAAATAAATATGTATATATATATATATATATATATATATATAGATATATATATAAATATATATATATATATGTACTGTATATATATATATATATATATATATATATATATATATATATATATATATATATATATATATATATATATATATATTGTTGCGGATATGAGGACTGTATTTTTTTTTGATTGTGTGCTTTATTGTTATTATTATTGTTATTCTGCGCCCCCTGCCTCCGGAGCTGTGTAAAGGTCAAAGGGCGTCCCATAATTAGTCCATAGAGCACCCACACCACAGCTAATCATAGAATACCCCTGTTCAACAGTTATATCTTATTATGTGTTTTTAGGGTAAGGCTGTGTCTCCCATTAATTGAAATACTCCATTGCACCAGTGAAAGAGATAGATTCCCTTCATTCCCATTCCCAAAACCTCCATTCCCCCTTTTCGTCAATTGCCAACTGCATTTTGGGCGGTTTTCCCTTCATCCGCCATTGACACGAGGCAGGGTTGGGGAAGAAAGGCGGGTCCCCACCTCGTCATAGAGGGGAGGAGTGAACCAGCCCTTGCCGACCAACCCAGAATGAGGGGTTGGCTTTAGAGGGCGGAGAGAGAACGTTTTGGGGAGGTTCGCAAAGGGTCAAGGGTGGGGCTTATATAACCCGAGGCAGATGCCCCCGGAGAGAGTCGAGGAGGGAGGAGATCAGAAGACAGGAAGGCCTTGAGTTGGACTAAGCAAGAGAGGAAGTTGTTGGACTGGGTGGGACTAAGAAAGAGAGAGAAAGAGTCCTGAAGCTTGTGAGGGAAGGAGAGAGAACCCGTCACACCAACCCCCCACCAGCCGCGTTGGCTCCACCAAGCGTTCACCTCCACCAAGGCTCCACCAAGCTCCGCATTGGCTCCACCAAGCGTTCACCTCCACCAAGGCTCCACCAAGCTCCGCGTTGGCTCCACCAAGCGTTCACCTCCACCAAAGCTCCACCAAGCTCCGCGTTGGCTCCACCAAGCGTTCACCTCCAGCCATCCACCTCCTGCGATTCCTGTTGTCATTCCCCGCGTGAGTCTGTCTTTTGTTTGTTCTGTCCTGGGTTAATATTCCTGGGGGCTAGTATTTTCACTGTGTCACCTGCGTCTTATGTGCTTGTAAATAAACGTGACTGCTTTCTTTTTGCTTATGTGTGTAAATAGTAAATAAATTTAGTAGTATTTCCAAACCTTTCTTTGCCTTCGTCTTCCTCTTTGCATTCGTCGTTTTAGTCTTTTCCCTCATTGAGCAGCCGCGGTGCGATCCGGCCAACGTTTGGGTGAAATCGGGTTCTAATCGGGGAATAACTGTTTGGTCGCGGTAATACCAACCGCTCGGTAAAATAACATCTTTAACCGCGTCCGCAACAATTGGTGTCGGGGAGTGGGATACGGACCCGAAGCGTGCTTAACGCGCTCAAAATTACAAGCAGCTGGAAATTTGTTTTGTGTTGTAAAGAAAAAACCCGAATTTTGAAATCGCGCCATGGCTGGTCAAGGCGATCGGATGCCGGTGGGTGAGCTAGAGATAGACGGGGTGGAATCGACCCAGGACCTCGGGGAAATGTATATGGAGGATGTGGTTGAGGGGGTATCAGACACGCAAAATGGCGCTCTCGCGCACGAGGTATCAGGCGCGCAAAATGGCGCCTTTGCGCACGCGGTTACAGCGGCACCAAATCTAGCCGCGGCCGTGACCGTAGCAGCGCCACTGGTGGATTGGAATCACTTTATGATCCAAATGAAGGTCCTTATGGACAAGAATAGTGAGCGATTGGAGGGCCAAATGGGGGTAATGAGGGATGAAGCGAGGGCTCAGAGTGAGCAATTGGGGGTAATGAGGGACGAAGCGAGGGCTCAGAGTGAGCAATTGGGGGTAATGAGGGACGAAGCGAGGGCTCAGAGTGAGCAATTGGGGGTAATGAGGGACGAAGCGAGGGGTACCGGTGAGGGGTTAGACAAGAAATTTGGGAAGTTAGACAATAATTTTGAGGGGTTAGACAACGGGATAAAAGAGGTGAAAAATGGGTTAATGGGGTTAGAAAATAGGATGGAGGACAAATTGCAGGAAATAGGGGAACAATCTGCCCGGGAAATCAAACGAATGGGGAACCAGATAGAGGAGGTGCAAATCGGGTTAGAAAGTAAACTGGATGCTCAGAGGGATGAATTGGGACAGATGAGGGTGGCATCTACAAAAGAGATGGAGGAGATGAAAGAGGGGATACGACGAGGTGTAAGTGAGGAGGTTTCGGGGCTACGCGAGGAGGTAAAGCGAGGTGAGAAGCATATGGAGAAAGAGGTGAGGAATAATACGGCTAGGTTACAGGGGGGGCATAGAGGGTCTGACGAAGGGAGTAGAGCAGCTGACAGTAGGACAAAGTGAACCAGCGGACCAAGTGGAAAAGAACACTGCAATCATCGGGGGTTTAAAAGCGACACAAAAGGACATTAAAAATGACTTAATAGCGACACAGAAGCAATGTCAGATGGTACGTGAGGGACTGACAATGAGGTTGGACGAGGTGACGGAGGTAATGGAGACGAAGGACCGGCAGGTGAGGACGCACATAGAAACGGTCAAGGTAGCCTTAGAGGACGAACTTGAAGAGACGCACCGGGAAATAAAAGAGGTGAAGCAAAAATTAGAGGAAGTGGAAGAAGAGGTGAGTGAAATTAAGAAGAGACGGACAGAAACTAAGAGAGAAATACAGGAGGAGGTGATGGAATATGTGCAAGGTCGGTGCTCAACTCATAATGATGTACTCACTAACCAAATCAAGAGTTTGCAGGTGGCAAAGGAGGTGAGGAGACGAGGTGCCAAGGTGAGTGGCGATATACGAGAAAATGTACATGATGTGAGGGGAGCTTCAGTCGGCTTGGGGGTTGATGTGGACCCGGGTGTTCGTGAGAGGCCGTTGGTGAAGTGTGCGACAGGTCTGGTGTGCGAAAAAAGAGGTGTGCGAGAATGTCCGACCATGGGGTGTGTGAGGAAAAAGTGCACGCCGAGGAGTGAGTGTGCTGTCGAGAGTGAGTCGGTCGTAGCGCGTAGTGAGGAGTGTTACAGAGGATGTAACGGAAGCATGCACGCCTGTGATGAGTGTTACAGAGGATGTAACGGGAGAGTGTGCGCAAGAGGATGCGCGAGAAAGGTGTGTAACGGACGGGTGCATGGGGAAAGAGTGCGCTGTCAAGAGTGAGGGGGAATGCACACCTGTGGTGAGTGTTACAGAGGGTGTAACGGAAGAGTGTGCGCGAGAAAGGTGTGTAACGGACAGGTGCATGAGGAAAGAGTGCGCTGTCGAGAGTGAGGGTGAGTGCGTTGTCAAGAGTGGTGGTAAGAGTAGTGAGAGTGACACGGAGCGTGAGTTGGTTGTGACAGGTGAGCGAGGATGTACACCTGGAATGGAAGGATGCACACCTGGAATGGTAGAGCGTGTGTGGGAATGCACACTTGAGTTGGTCGTGAGGCACGTGGTTGGGTGTGCGAGTGAGAGCACACCTGTGATAGTCACAGAGGAGGTGACCGAGGAGGGGGCGCGAAGAAGTGTGTTGGTGAGGTGTGCGAGCGACGAGTGTGTGAAAAGGTGTTCGGTGGTCAGGTGTGTGACCAAGTCTGTGAGCGAAATGAGTGTACCTGGGTGTGGAAGAGAAGGTGCAATGACAAGGGGCACGAAGATAGCTGGCTGCACCCCAGTTAGAGAAGTCGCGTCAGTGAGGGGCGAGAACATCCAGCCGAGCCGGCCCCAGGGGGAGCCTTCAATAAGTTCTAGGAATTGGCCCGATCCCATTTGCGAGATGGTAAATCGTAGTAGTGTAGAGTTGGGAGGTACCCAGAGGGAGGCCTTACACAAACTGGTTGGGTCCCATTTGGACCTCTTCTCCTTGTCCACCGAGGATATTGGACGTACGGGCCTGGTGAAACATCAGATCCACACCGGTGAGGCCCGGCCTATTCGTCAGGCCGCCCGACGGCTCCCTTGGAGCAAGAGGGCGGAAGCTGACGAGCAGGTTGAAAAAATGCTCGACGCAGGCGTGATCGAGCCCTCGGGAAGTCCTTGGATGTCACCTGTTGTGCTGGTCAAAAAGAAGGATGGGACCACGCGTTTCTGCGTAAACTATCGCCAGCTAAACAACGTGACACTCAAGGACTCATATCCCCTGCCAAGGATTGATGACACCCTCGATGCCGTTGCGGGCTCAAATTGGTTCTCTACTTTGGACCTCAAGAGTGGGTATTGGCAGGTGGAGATGGATAGGGCAGGGAAGGAGAAAACGGCATTTTCCACAGGTAAGGGACTGTATCAGTTTACTGTGATGCCGTTTGGTTGTGTAACGCCCCCGCCACCTTTGAAAGATTGATGGAACATGTACGAGGCGGCATGCCATGGCAATCATGCCTGGTGTACCTGGATGACGTCCTAGTACATGCCAAAACGTTCCCCCAGGCAGTAGCTAATTTGGACCAGGTGTTCGGGTGCCTCAGCCAGGCAGGGTTAAAGCTGAACCCGAGTAAGTGCACTTTGTTTGCAAGAGAGGTGGCCTATCTAGGTCACGTGATCGGCCGCGAGGGGGTAAAAACGGACCCAGACAAAATTAAAGCGGTAGAGGAGTGGCCCGCACCACGTACCATCAAAGAGGTGCGGGGATTTTTAGGACTCTGCTCCTACTACCGGCGCTTTGTGGCAAAATTTGCGGAGTTGGCCCGTCCCCTCCACCGGCTTACGGAGAAGGGGACGTGATTTAATTGGACACGGGAGTGCCACGAGGCCTTCCAAAAATTGAAGGGGTGTCTAACATCCGCACCCCTTCTTGCTTACCCCACTAGCAACGGGGCATTTACCCTGGACACGGATGCGAGCCAGGAAGGATTGGGCGCAGTTTTGTCTCAGACACAGGAGGGCGTGGAGAGAGTGATTGGTTATTATAGCCGGGCCTTAAGTAGGCCCGAGCGAAATTATTGTGTCACTCGCAAAGAGTTATTGGCTATGCTGGCTGCCATGAACCATTTCCACCCGTACTTGTACGGGCGGAAATTTTTGGTTAGAACTGACCATTCCTCCTTGCAATGGCTCCTTCGGTTCAAGGAACCGGAAAGCCAAATTGCAAGGTGGTTGGAAAAGTTGCAGCAGTACGATTTTGATGTGGCCCATAGGGCCGGGAAGGCCCATGGTAATGCGGACGCACTCTCTCGGCGTCCTTGTCTGGGGGAAAACTGCAAATTTTGTGCGAGGCACGAGGAGAGGGAACAATTGGGCGATTCTGCCCCGATTCTCGTCGTCCGGGCAACCCGGGTGAGAGGGCCAATTTTGCCACTAACCGCGGACGAGGAATTTGGAGATTTGGCATGGAGCACGGCCCAGCAGGAAGATCCTGTCCTGGGGCCGGTGTTCAATTGGGTCAAATTGGGGCAAAGACCAAAGGGGGAAGAGGTCACCCCCCTCGGGGCGCAAACAAAGGCGTATTGGGCTCAGTGGCAGACCCTGGAGTTGAAAGGCAACATCTTATATCGCAAGTGGGTGGAGGTTCCCTCTGATAGAACTTCCTGGCTGGTGATAGTCCCTGACAAATTCAAGAACGTCATATTACAACAGGTGCATGGTACCCGCTCCGGCGGCCATTTGGGCAGGACAAAGACAATATCTCGGGTCCGCCGGAGGTTCTATTGGGTGAATATGGGGCGCGACATACAGGACTGGTGTCGGAGATGCGACGCCTGTTCTGCCAAAAAGGGACCAGCATGGAGGATGAGGGCCCCCCTTCAATTACATCAGGTGGGGGCCCCCCTTGAGCGGGTGGCTATGGATATTCTAGGACCGCTGCCACGCACCCGCCAAGGTAATAAGTATATCCTCGTTGTAATGGACTATTTCATCAAGTGGCCGGAGGCCTACGCCCTCCCCAACCAAGAAGCCGGGGTTGTGGCACAGGCCTTCGTAGAAGGATTTGTATGTCGGCACGGGATTCCACAGGAGCTGCACACCGATCAGGGACGAAATTTTGAGAGTCAATTATTAAAAGATGTGTGCAGACTCCTGTCAATTCGAAAAACCAGGACCACGCCCTTGCGGCCACAATCTGACGGATGGTGGAAAGGTTCAATCGAACACTGATCCAACAACTGGCATTGTTCACCACCACCCGTCAGGATGACTGGGACGAACATCTCCCGTACCTGTTGATGGCCTACCGAACTAGCCAGCACGGGGCCACCGCATGCAGTCCAGCGTTGCTTATGTATGGGCGGGAGTTATGGGCTCCCGCCGACTTGCTATGCGGTCCCGTGCCAGACACCACGGATACACCGCCGAGGGAGGGTTACGCACGTCACTTGGAGGAAGGCATGGAGCGGGTCCATGCCTTCGCCCGCCGCCAGCTCCATCTGTCGGGGGCCAAGATGAAGCGCAGGTATGACGACCGGAGCCAGGGGAGTCAATACGCTCCGGGGATGAAGATTTGGTTCTTTAATCCCCGGAGGCGGAAGGGCAGGTGCCCAAAACTCACCTCCCCCTGGCAAGGCCCGGGAGTCGTCCTGTCGCAAATCTGTGACGTGGTCATTAAGATCAAAATGGGGCCACGGGCCCCCCCTCGGATCGTCCATGCCGACCGGATAAGACCTTATGCCGGCGAGCAGGCGCCCTCATGGATCGCCTCGGCTCTAGATGCCGAGGCAGGACCCAGTACCTCTTGCGACGGGGGCTCGTAGCGTCAGAGGACTGGGGGGGATGATAGTGGGAACGTCCCCCATGTGGTGGGATGGCAACTCTGTCATCCCTCACAGAGGGGGGCAAAGGAGCACTAGTTATGGGGTTTATGGCAGTGAAAACTAGCCCGGGTGGGTTAGGATATTGTGTGTAGGGACCTAGAAGATGACATTAGGTAACGTTAAGGTTAGTTAGTGACAATGACACCTGTAGTGGGGACGCAGGTAGATTAGTGTGGATGATAATGACGTGGGAGCACAATAGTTTAAAGGGGTGACTGGGAAGCGCAAGTTTCAGAGGGGAGTAGTTAGATGAGATGATGCCGTGTGTTTGAGGATTGAACAGGTGTGATTGAACAGGTGTGATTGCACAGGTGTGCAACTGAACAGGTGTGTGGAGCAGTGTATGAGTGATGGTGATGGTGATGTGTGTTGTGTTGACCAAATGGTCCAGGGAGAAGGAGGGTGCAGGTGGCACCAGGTGTGAGTGCACAGGTGTGCAACAACAGGTATGAGGAACAGGTGTATGGAATAAATGGTAGTGTGGAATATCTGGAGTATTGGAATGGATGGTCGTGGAGTGAGTAGGATGGGAACTGTGGAGTGGAGTGGATGGTGCGGAGGTGTGAATGGGGGAAGAGTGGACCCCCATCACGAATACCCGGGGCGGGTAGTGTAAGTGTTAGGTAGAGGGTACAGGTAAATTGTGGTTGGATATTGGCATCTGTGGTGCGGGTGGAAGAATGGTGATTGGATGGGTGCATTAGTGTTGTGGAAATGGCTGGGCGTGTAGCCTGTTAGTGTGTGTAGTTGGTTGGGCACTCCACCACTGTGAGGATGTCGGCCAGGTGAGGCTGCAGGTGGGCTCTGGGAGCCGGTAGAGTTGTTGTGGATGGGGCCCGAGGATCCGGAGGACGGACCCGGGTAGCCCAGTGCCAGAGGGCACCAAGGGGTGACAGAGCCAGGAGGGGCCTTCCCCAGTTAGTTAGGTTAGGTTGAGGAGCTAGGTAAGCTCGGGTGGCAACTGCAGTGGTGGAGGTGTGCAGGTGGGTAGACCTGCTGGGAGAGCTACACGTCACAGCCCAGAAATTGTGCAAGGGCACCGGGAGATGAATCGGGGGAGTGAGACCCCAAATTGAGAAGCACCACAGTTTGGTCAATGGGAATTGGTTTTTAGAACCCATAGTGTAAGTGGCCAATGGATTGACAGGGAGAGACCCCGAGTAGTGTAAAGTGTGTTAATGTCATTTAGAGGATAGTTAGGATTGGAGTCTCCTCGCACCATCTGCATCCACTCACCTGAGGTGACAGGTACTCCACACCATGCCATGTTTTGATTATTTTTTACTGTGCAAATGTTTGGAATGTGAGACGCATCATGACGTGGGTGTGACATTGTGCTTGATGTTCCATCTCTCCCTCCTTATGAGGATTGATGACGAATTGGGTGATGGCAAATTTTGGCTAGAGGGATTGTGGAGACGAATTTGGTATTGAAGAAATATGGGGAAGACGTGACGGTAGCGACGGATCGGTAAAGGTGTAGATTTTTGTACATATGGGGTAAGGGCAAGGGTAGGGTAGGTGACAGGGGGGGTGACGTACGGTAGGGACGAGCTTTCTCACTTCGCTCTCCGTACGCATTTCGCCCTGCATTGCCTTATTGATGTGTACCCTTGTGACCTTACCCCTCGCTCATTTGTCTCTTTTGTCTCCCACATGACCTGTGCGCCATTGGGCGCCGAGGGGAGCGTGCGTGAGTCCTCCATTGTGCGCCCGGAATTCCCAGAACCAGCTGTCTGCATCGATGCACCACATTATGGACCACATGCCTGTGGCCGAGCACCACGTATGGACCCAATGGGTTGGGGCATGGCCCCTCTGCTGGAACCGGCCATGAGGGCCCGAAATCTTGCTGGCGGACCTTGGCCACAGGGCACCGATGCCCCACAGGTGAACCACACATAGTCGGCCCCTGTGGGCCATAAATAAAATAGAAACGGACACATTAGGTGCATTCTTTTATTGCAAATAGGCCGCCAGCAAGGGAAGATGACAACAACTGGAAGACAATAATAATAACCAGCAGAGGGAGCCGAAGAGCAAGATTCCACCTGCAGGGTTAGGGGTTGTTGATTTATTTTTATTGTTGAACTGTGGTGACTGCACCGATTGGTGCTTGAGGGTGCTTTGGTGCGTTATAGGTGCTTTCATGGTGCATTGATGCAGAGCAGACTGTCTCCCCCCCAGAAAGAACAATTACAGGTCCTGGGTTAGTCTTGTAAATAAAAGCAGAGTCTTTGTAAATAATGCTCCCCACCGTCAGTGTGTAGTTTGAAGACCATTCCGCAATTCGGTTAAATGTGGGCGTAAGTCTGTTAAGCAGGGTGCAATGGAGCAGCGGGACACATTTATTTATGTTTTAAAAAACTGTCGCACTCAGGGTCAGGTTAAAAGTAGAGGGAACTACACCTACGTGTCACACTAAATAAAAGTTGTAGGCCCGGGACGTGCCTAAGAGGAGGAGGGTGCAGTGTTGCGGATATGAGGACTGTATTTTTTTTTTGATTGTGTGCTTTATTATTATTATTATTGTTATTCTGCGCCCCCTGCCTCCGGAGCTGTGTAAAGGTCAAAGGGCGTCCCATAATTAGTCCATAGAGCACCCACACCACAGCTAATCATAGAATACCCCTGTTCAACAGTTATATCTTATTATGTGTTTTTAGGGTAAGGCTGTGTCTCCCATTAATTGAAATACTCCATTGCACCAGTGAAAGAGATAGATTCCCTTCATTCCCATTCCCAAAACCTCCATTCCCCCTTTTCGTCAATTGCCAACTGCATTTTGGGCGGTTTTCCCTTCATCCGCCATTGACCACGAGGCAGGGTTGGGGAAGAAAGGCGGGTCCCCACCTCGTCATAGAGGGGAGGAGTGAACCAGCCCTTGCCGACCAACCCAGAACGAGGGGTTGGCTTTAGAGGGCGGAGAGAGAACGTTTTGGGGAGGTTCGCAAAGGGTCAAGGGTGGGGCTTATATAACCCGAGGCAGAGGCCCCCGGAGAGAGTCGAGGAGGGAGGAGATCAGAAGACAGGAAGGCCTTGAGTTGGACTAAGCAAGAGAGGAAGTTGTTGGACTGGGTGGGACTAAGAAAGAGAGAGAAAGAGTCCTGAAGCTTGTGAGGGAAGGAGAGAGAACCGGTCACACCAACCCCCCACCAGCCGCGTTGGCTCCACCAAGCGTTCACCTCCACCAAGCTCCGTGTTGGCTCCACCAAGCATTCACCTCCACCAAGGCTCCACCAAGCTCCGCGTTGACTCCACCAAGCGTTCACCTCCACCAAGCTCCGCGTTGGCTCCACCAAGCGTTCACCTCCAGCCATCCACCTCCTGCGATTCCTGTTGTCATTCCCCACGTGAGTCTGTCTTTTGTTTGTTCTGTCCTGGGTTAATTAAGACTGTAGGTAAGCTAGTATTTTCACTGTGTCACCTGCGTCTTATGTGCTTGTAAATAAACGTGACTGCTTTCTTTTTGCTTATGTGTGTAAATAGTAAATAAATTTAGTAGTATTTCCAAACCTTTCTTTGCCTTCGTCTTCCTCTTTGCATTCATCGTTTTAGTCTTTTCCCTCATTGAGCAGCCGCGGTGCGATCCGGCCAACGTTTGGGTGGAATCGGGTTCTAATCGGGGAATAACTGTTCGGTCGCGGTAATACCAACCGCTCGGTAAAATAACATCTTTAACCGCGTCCGCAACAATATATATATATATATATATATATATATATATATATATATATATATATATATATATATATATATATATATATATATATATATATATATATATATATATATATATATATATATATATATATATGTGTATATATATATATATATATGTATATATATATATATATATGTATATATATATATATATATATGTATATATATATATATATATATATGTATATATATATATATATATATATATATATATATATATATATGTATGTATATATATATATATATATATATATATATATATATATATATATATATATATATATATATATATATATATATATATATATATATATATATATATATATATATATATATATATATATATATATATATATATATATATATATATAATATATACTAGCTTGGTCTCGGCTCGCGTCGATACTGAGGTACGGGCTTATTTTAACTGAGGCTAATGACTGTACCTGAGTTGATGTGTTGTCATGATTTTCACCAATCATAATACAAACAATTACTTTGCACAAATGTATTTGTTGTGTTTGTGATATTACATTTTTATAAGCAATTTAGGTTGAATGTTTTTTTTTTCAAGAAAGAACCCCTCTGCACATACATAGGGGAGGGGTAGGTGCAGACTGGAAGTTTGGGACGATTACACCTCACCACCACGTAATTCAAAACACCTCACCACCAAGTAATTCAAAACACCTCACCACCACGTAATTCAAAACACCTCACCACCACATAATTCAAAATACCTCACCACCAAGTAATTCAAAACACCTCACCACCAAGTAATTTAAAACACCTCACAGCCATAAAACACGTAATAAAAACACCTCACCACCACGAAATTGAAAACACCTCACCACCACGAAATTGAAAACACCTCACAGCCATCAAACACGTAATAAAAACACCTCACAGCCATAAAACACGTAATAAAAACACCTCACAGCCATAAAACACATAATAAAAACACCTCACAGCCATAAAACACGTAATAAAAACACCTCACAGCCAGGAAATTAAAAACACCTCACCACAAGGTCATTTAAAAACACCTCACCACCAAGTAATTCAAAACACCTCACCACCACATAATTCAAAACACCTCATCAACTAATTCTAAACACCTCACCACCACATAATTCAAAACACCTCACCACCACGTAATTATAAATACCTCACCACCAATTAATTCAAAACACCTCACCACCACGTGATTCAAAGCCACCACAACGTTATTAAAAACACTTCACCACCACGTAATTATAAATACCTCACCACCACATAATTCAAAATACCTCACCACCACGTGATTCAAAGCCACCACAACGTTATTAAAAACACTTCACAACCACGGAAACAAAAGTTTGAGGGAGTCGTTAAGTGAGAACACAGACACTGCCCAGATGTGTAGATATCTATCTATAATTCCACTAATCTCTGTGTGTATGTTTGTTTGTTTGTATGTTTGTATGTTTGTATGTCTGTGACCGCTGTTTCTCGACAACCACGGGTCCGATATACTTGAAACTTGCCAGGTATATTGCTGGGGACCCGAGGATGTGCCTTTTCAAGGTTTGAAATTAATCGGACAAGTAGTTACCGAGCTATGGCGATTTAGCCGTTCGCCGTTCGCTTTGGCGTTGCGAATGGACCAAACCATTTCATGTAAATAGAGGGGGTGGGTTCTGTGGTCGTTGCGAATGGACCAAACCATTTCATGTAAATAGAGGGGGGGGATTGTCACCGTACTCGCAAGCCGTTCGCCGTTCGCTTTGGCGTTGCGAATGGACCAAACCATTTCATGGACCAAACCATTTCATGTAAATAGAGGGGGGGGGGGGGATTGTCACCGTACTCGCACCCACGTACCCACGTACCCACGTACGGGCATTGCACCCACGTACGGGCATGCCCTAGTATAGATAAATGACTGTACCTGAGTTGCCGTTTTGTCCTGGTTTAAACCAATCATAATCCAAACAATTATTTTGCACAAATGTATTTGTAATATACGTGATATCACATTTTATAAACAATTGAAGTTGAAAAAAAAAAATTCCCCAAAAAAAAAAAAATTGTAAAAGTTTTCAAAGACAATACCCTTAGGACATACCGACGGGAGAGATATGTGCATTCCAGAAGTTTGGTACGATCTCACAAAAGTTTGAGAAAGTAGTTCAGTGACAACACAGGACAACACAACACAACACAACACAACACAACACAACACAACACAGGACAGGACAGGACAGACGCTGCACAGATATATATATATAAATATACTTTGGCCACACGAGGCCATCTTTTTATGCCTCCACCACCAGAGGCATTATGTTTTTGGTATGTCCGTTTGTGATTTACTTTTGTTTCTGCGACAACTTGTGAACCACTGAAGGGATTTTAAGCACACTTGGTACAAAGTTGCATTCCGATGCAAAGATTAATGGATTCCATTTTTGGTTCAAAGGGTCAACTAAAGGTCATATGACAACTTAAGAATGGCTGAAAGGATTTGGGCCAATCTTGGTGCAAGTATTACATTGATGTCAAGATAAACGGATTAGATTATGGGGTCAAAAGAGCAAAGGTCAGAGGTCCCATTAGATTAAAAAACCAAAATCTGTTACCGAGCTAACTTGTGAAGCAGTGATGGGATTTTGACCAAACTTGGGATAAGTATATATTATGATGCAAAGATAAACTGATTCGATTTTGGCATCAAAGGTCAGAGGTCATGTCATGTAAAAATGTGACATATGAGAACAGCTGAAGGGATATAAATCAAACTCGGTACAAATATGTATACTGATGTAATAATGTGGATGGAGGCATATCTGTCGACGAATGCCGTTCTAGTTATATATGATTTAATGGAGTGAATATTTTTTTTTGGACATTGAATGTGGATTATATCCAAGTCGGCCGCACACATGCCGAAAGAGACGTTTGTCCACACCTACAGACAGGGGGTTTGACCCACCAGCTTCTATGCAGAAGTCTTAGGCAGACTTCCAAATCAACATTTTCATTGGCATACTGGCCTATTTTGATAATTAAAGGTGTTACAATGATCATGTTCCATTAAAAAAAAAATTGGATTTTTCAATATTAATGAATGAAACTTGAATATCTAGTGTGACCACATTTTAATGCAAAAACAACATATGTCAGTTTTGAAATCCTTTCCTGCAATTTCTGGATATATTACATTGGGAGGTTGGTTCATGCATTCCGCAAAGTCTCACCTCTTCTTCATTCGTCAGCAGTACAAGGCGGGCTGGGTAGCATCATTGGCCGAGGGTGCGGCTGTGCCGCTGATGCGATGCCCTCTGTAGGTTTGGGACGGAATTTGTTCAGGGTGCTGGTGATAACACGCCAACTCTTCGCAAAGTACACCGTGGGATCTTTAATGTCCACCAACTTTAATGCCGCCAGATGAGACACCCAGTTTAACGTCCATCCGAAGGACGGCGCACACATTGATGAATCACCCTGTCTGTGATGTTTCCCCAAACTTAATCTTTTGATTTTGGTTCTTTTTCCATCTTTATTCCCGTCTGCTGATCTCGAACAAATGGTCCATGACATATAATGTAGTTATGGGAGAATGGGAAATCCAGGGATAATTTTTCACCCCTTTTCCTCATTTGAATTCAGTTACTCAATTATTTATCTCGGTGTGTACCCCGGTTTAGAATAGGTACACCGTATCCCTGCGTGTCGTAAGAGGCGACTAAAAGGGTTGGCGTCAGGAAGGGCATCCGGCCATAAAGACATTGCCTCAAAAAGAGAACCATGACAATTACAACCACATATGGGCAGGGTACAGCCCGAAGAACCCCGTGGGGGATCCCACTCCCTCTCGTCAAAACTCTAGGTGGGGAACCCGATCGAAGGCAGGGTGGAAATCACTCCATTTATGACGACGAAAAGTCTGATGCCCGACATGGAGATCGGTTTCTGAGGTTTGGGACATGGAATGTAGGGACAATGACAGGGAGATCAGGAGAAGTGGTGGAAGTATTGGTCAGAAGAAGAGTGGACATATGTTGTGTGCAAGAGACGAGATGGAAGGGAAGTGGTGTGAGAATGGTGTAGGGTAGGCTGGACAGAAATACAAGTTTGTGTGGCAAGGGTGCCCAGAAGGCGTGAATGGTGTTGGTGTCCTATTTTCTGAGGAGTTTGTAGACAGTGTGGTGAGTGTGACTAGAGTGAGTGAAAGGTTGATGATGGTGAAAATGACGATTGGAAAGCTCTTGGTGAACGTCATCTCGGGATATGCTCCGCAGGTTGGTCGGAGCTATGAAGAGAAGGACAAGTTCAGGTGTGCAATACAGAACCTGATGGAAAACGTGAAAGACGAGGAAGTTGTTGTGGTTGGAGGAGACCCAAATGGACATATGGGAAGGAGTATGGACGGTTTTGAGGGAGTTCATGGGGGTGACGGATATCGTGCGAAAAATGGAGAAGGTGAAAGGATTTTGGAGTTTGCTGATGGAGCTGATTTGTTGATTTGTAATACTCAGTTCCAGAAAGAGGATAATAAGCTTGTTACATACACGTCAGGTGGGTCGACGACAACCGTTGACTACCTGACGGTGCGTAGGCGAGATAGGGGGCACCTCTGGGACACAAAGGTGATCCCGGGGGAGGAGGCTGTTTCACAGAACCACTTGGTTGTCTGCGACATAAAGGGGAAAGGTGCGAGGAGAGCTCGGCGGGTGAAGTACCAACCGAGAATGAAGGTGTGTTGGTTGAAAGAGGTGACAGTAAGGGAGGCATTAAAAGAGAGGCTGAGTAGGGTAGAGGATGATGTGGTTGAGCTTGAAAGTGGTTGGATGTCAATGAAAGATAGTCTGTTGGGAGCCGTTGGTGAGGTATGTGGATGGACAAAAGGACCACAGAGGCACTCGGAAACATGGTGGTGGGATGATGAAGTTGGAAAGAGGATTGACGAGAAGAGGAGGAAGTTCAAGGAGTGACAGAAGGCAAAGGGTACGGGGGCAGAAAAAGCAGAGCATGAAAGTTATAAGGCAGCCAAGAAGGCTGCAAAGAAAGAGGTAGCAAAGGCGCAGGAGGCATGGAGGAAAATGTTTGTAGAACGCTTGGATTCGGAAGAGGGTCAGAGAGCGGTATTCAGGATTGCAAAGCAGATAGCGAAAGAGAGGTGTGATGTGATGGGGGTGAGTTGCTTGAAGGATGAAGTGGGACAAATCGTTGTGGACCCAGATGGAATTAAAGGAAGATGGAAGAGATATATGGAAATGCTGTTGAATGCAGAGAATGAATGGGATGGCAACACAGAGTAACCCAGTTTTCAGACCAGCAGAGAAGATAACTGAGAAGGAAGTTGAGGAAGCGATAAAAGCAATGAAGAGTAGAAAAGCGGGAGGGCCGACGGGAGTTGTGGGAGATATGTTGAAGGCAGCAGGAAGTTGGGGTGTGAAGAGAATGACAGAGATCTGTAATCTGGTGGTGAAAGAAGGCCGCATTCCAGTGGATTGGGAACTGAGTACACTCGTCCCTCTATACAAGGGGAAAGGTGACCCTCTGGACTGTGGCTCGTATCGAGCGATAAAGTTATTGGAGCATGCAATGAAGGTATTGGAAAGGGTGATGGAGAGGAGGATAAGGAAGAAAGTGAAGAGTGACGAAATGCAGTTTGGATTTATGCCAGGAAGAGGAACGACAGACGCAATTTTTATTGTAAGGCAGTTGCAGGAGAAGTAAACGGAGAAGAGGAAGAAGTTGTTTCATGGGTTTGTTGATCTGGAGAAAGCATTCGATAGGGTTCCACGCGAAGTAGTGACATGGGCATTGAGGAAGTTAGGAGTGGAGGAATGATTGATCAGAGTAGTGATGGCAATGTACAAAAGAGCACGCACAGCTGTAAGGATGAAGGACGGGAACAGTGGTGAGTTTGAGGTGAAGGTGGGAGTGCATCAGGTGTCGGTACTAAGTCCACTACTATTTGTAGCTGTGATGGAGGCGCTGGCTCAGAACGTAAAAGAGGGTTTACCGTAGGAGTTGTTGTATGCAGATGATCTGGTGTTGATTGCGGAGAATATGGATGGACTGAAGGAGAAGATGAACAAGTGGAAGGAATGTATGGAGACAAAAGGTCTGAAGGTAAATATCGGAAAAATGAAGGTGATGGCAAGTGGTAAAGCATGTGGTGAGGTGGAAAGAACTGGGAAGTGGCCGTGTGCTGTGTGCAGGAAGGGTGTCGGAGTGAACTCCATTCAATGTACAATGTGCGCTGAGTGGGTTCATCAAAAATGTAGTGGTCTGAGAGGGTCATTAACCAGTGTGGCAGCTACATTCAAATGTAAGGTGTGCACAGAGGCAGCTGCAGATGGAGGAAATGTTGAGTTGGATCTTGGAGACAGCGTGAATCTGGAAGGTGTGAAAACATTTTGCTACCCTGGAGACGTGCTGAATGGAGAAGGTGGATCAGACACGGCAACGGTTGCTCGAGTGAGATGTGCATGGAAGAAGTTTCGGGAACTGAGTGGCGTGCTGATGAGGAGGGGAGTGTCGTTGAAGCTGAAGGGAAAGGTGTATGCTGTACATGTGAGAAGTGTTATGATTTATGGGAGCGAGACATGGCTAATGTCTAATGTAGAGCAGCAACGAAGGCTGGAAAGGGTGGAAATGCGAATGGTTCGGTGGATTTGCGGAGTATCGTTGAGAGAGAGGAAGACAAATGATGAATTGCGAAAGGTGATGGGAATAGAGTCTGTGATTGATGCTGTGAAGAGGAACAGGTTGAGATGGTTTGGTCATGTGTTGAGGAAGGATGAAAGTGACTGGTTGAGAAGAGTGATGGAAATGAATGTAGAAGGAAGTAGAGGATGGGGAAGACCGAGAAAGACTTGGCTAAATATGGTGGAAGAAGAAATGCGGGCAAGGGGGTTAAACAAGGAGAGATGCAGAAAATAGGGCAAAATGGAGAAGAATGTCATGGGGCCCGCAAGGCTAACCCCCGCTCTTGCAGGGAAAATGGCCTTAAAATGCATGTTGTTGTTGTGTTTGTACTCAATCATTTACGGTTTTTCAAAGAAGGGACATTCCTAACCTATAATCCTAGTCGTAATTAATCCAAGGTATTATTAATAATTAATGTTAATTAATTAAATTTAATATTAAGTTAATTACCTAGGTATTAATCCTAGCATTTTGGAATATTTTTGATGCCCTTTCATCAAACATATCAATTAAGCTTACCACCTGAAAGACATCATAAGGGGATTTCAATTTTTCCTAGAATGAGATACTCGCACCAGTGTAAGATACACCAATGTTCGCCAATATAGAAGTACAAATAATTAAGAAGCATATTTATTTCTCAAAAAAATAATATATATATTGTTACGGATCTCGGTTTCGGCACTCCCCTTACCGAGGGGGGTTTAATCCACTCGTCTTTTTAGCTGGCCGTCCGAGTCCTGGAACTATCTCGCTCCTTTGCGGGATGAGATTGGCCAGGGTGATTGGTCAAGGATTTCCCAAATACCTTCACCAAACTCTCCACAAGGCAGGGAAATGAGTCCCTGCTAGAACCGCGGATGTGATGGTAGTTGCCGAGCGGTTTAGCAATCCACGATCCGAGCCGTTAGCAAATAGACTATCCCGATTATAGCGGTTGGCCAAATCGCGCCACAGGTACTCAATTGGGAAGGGACAAAAGCGATCGGGGGAAGAAGAAACCAAAGTAAAGGATTAACAGGTATTTATTAATTATGTACATGAAATGAAGAGGAAGCGAAAGAAGGGCATTTACAAGGAGAAGAAGAAGCAGGTACACAGGGCAGTCTTAAAACAGTCTTATATTATAACCCCGGACAAAACAAACAGACTCACACGAACAGGGAAGGGCAGGAAGGAATGGCTGGAAGGAGGAGAAGGTCCAGGCAGACGGCAAGGCAGGAAGGTCCGGGCAAAAGCACAGCGTCGAGGTTGGCTCCAGTCCACGCTCCGGAACAGATCCTTTATGCGAAACCCGGCGGCAGCTGCACGTATATTTTCATGCGCGCTGACAATGTGAATAGATCGCGTAATGTCAGCGGACCCACTCTTCTGCCTCACGATCCTTCGCACTCGTCTCCCTCTCACTAATCTGATCTCCTTCTCACCTCATCTCTGGTTGGCTCGCCGAAAGGGCCATGCCTCGGTCTCGGCGCTCCGCCTCCTTCTTCTCCGTCTTGACCGCCTGCGTAATGGCGTTTGAATGCAGCGAACGCTGCTGGCAAGCAAAGTAACACAATTTGGAGAGAGAGAGAGAGCAAAAAGGACGGAATGGGGCCTATTTTGTTTAATTAATGCAACGCAGATTCAACTATTGGGAACAGATCCTTAACTGAAACACATAATAATGAAATAACTACAGAGAGGTCCTATGGTGCTCTACGTGTTGTACATGGACTAACTAGGGTGCGATCTTTAATAAAGCCAATTAATGTGGATATTTACAGGGGATCATTTATAAGGGAACATTTACTAAAATTTACAAAGTGAAGGTTCTACAAACCGTAACACAGCACCCGTCTCTCCTCTAGGGCCGTCCCGGCCCAAAATAACTTTACTTAATGTGACACTCAGGTGTAGGAACCCTCTACTATTAACCTTACCCTTGAGTGTGACAGTTTTAAAAGAACAAAGTATATCCCGCCTGCTACGTTGCATCCTACCTAACAGACTCACACCCACAGGATAACCGAATCACGGAATTATTTCCAAACTAAACACATACGGTGGGGAGCATCATTTACAAGACACTAATTGGTATTTACAATGCGAACCCAGGACCTGTCATTTTGGGAGACAAAAAGATCTTTTGCAAGAGGAAGGAGCATGCACTGCACTGCACCGATACACCATACTCACATGCCTGGGGATGCACAATTGATATTGCAGTGCACCCCCGAGCACAAGAGCATTACAATTCACCAACGCACCAAAAAATACACAAAGCACCATCCAGTGCTCATTTTCATGTCATCACAAAAAAAACAAAAAAAACTGATGACCTTGTTCTTGTTTCTGCTCTGCTGGCCCGATGTTTCCTGATGTTGGCGTTCTTGATGTTGACTCTTGTTTGCTTGCGGCCTATTTGAGGATAATAAAAAGGCACACAACGCGTCCGCTGTTTTTATTTATGGCCAACAGGGGCCAACTAAGGGTGGTCCACCTGTATGGCAAAGGGGGCCACCTCACCATGGTCCGCAAGCAAACTTTTCTCTGGCCATCATGGCCGGTCCCAGCAGAGGGGCCAGGCCCCAACACGTGGGGTCCATCAGTGTGGTGCTTGGCCACAAAAACGTGTGGTCCATAAAGTGGTGTACCGGTCCAGGCAGGCTGGGCAGCGGCGGCCCGGGCACGCAACTGCGGCTACCTGCGCACTCCCTCGGACCCAAAAGAACAAGCCTTGAGTGGGGAAGGAGAGGACACAGCAAGCATCGGGGCAAAGTTGCAAGGGTACACATCAAAACAAGGCAATGCAAGGTGAGGTGCGAATGGGAGCGAGCGGAGAAAGCTCGTCCCTACCGTACGCCACCCCCCCGTCACCTACCCTACCCTTGCCCTTACCCCGTATTTACAAAACTCTACAAATTTACAAATTCGTCGCTATCGTCTTGTCTTCCCCATATCTCCCCTCATACCAAATTTGTCAACAATCCCAATTTCTCATTAATCCCTCTATTCCGAATTTACCATCAATCCCTCATAAGGAGGAAGAGATGGAATAAACAAGCACAATGTCACCCCCATATCATGATGCGTCTCACCATTCCAAACATTTGCACAAACCGGTGGTGTGGAGTCTTGTCACCTTGGTGAGTGGATGTAGATGGTGCGAAGAGATTTCAATCCGAACTATACTTCTAAATGACTTTAACACTTTTACTCTACCCGGGGTCTTTCCCTGCAAAACCATTGGCCATCTTACACTATGTGGTTCTAAGAACCGAACTCCCATTGAGCAAACTGTGGTGCTCACAAATTTGGGGTCTCACTCCCCCGATTCTTCACCCTGTGCCTTGGCACAATTTCCGGGCTGGGTCGTGTGGCGCTCCCAGCAGGTCCGCTCACCTGCACACCTCCGCCACTGCAGTTGCCTCCGAGCTTACCTGCTCCTTACCCTAACCTACCTGGGGAAGGCCCTCTGGCGCTCTCACCCCACTACCGCCCTCTCTGGCGTCGGGCTACCCGGGTCCGTCCTCTGGATCCTCGGGCCCCATTGAACAACTCTACTGGCTCCCAGAGCCTACCTGCGGCCTCACCTGGCCGACATCCTAACAGTGGCGGAGTGCTCAACCAATCACACTCACTAACAGGCCACACGCCCAGCCAATTGACTCCACTAATGCACCCATCCAACAATCTGTGCAACTACTCGCACCACAGATGCCAATATCCAACCACAATTTACCTACTCCCTCTACCTACTTTTAAACTACCCTCCCCGGGTATTCGTGAAGGGGTCCATCTTCCCCGTCCACTCCTTTCGCACCAACCACTCCACTCCACATATTCCACACTACTCACTCCACACTATCCATTCCATATTCCATTCCATCTATTCCATACTCCATTTATTCCATGCTCCATTCACTCCAGACCATCTATTCCATACTCCATGTATTCCATGCCATTCATTCATCCAACCATTCTCCATACACCTGTGCTTCACCCGCACACCTGTGCCCACACACCTGGTGTCACCTGTACACCTGGTGGCACTTGCACCCTCCTTCCCTCCAGGACCATTCGCTCAATACAATGCACAATCACAATTACTCACATGTCCACAATGCCCTGCTCATTCACTTTCACGCACACACATCGTTCACGAGCATTGCCTCATTTCATAACCAGCACTACCGTGCACTTTCATACCAATTCCTCATTTCATCACTCTCACTACAAACACAACTGCATCATCTGGCTACCTGGTTTCCCTCTAACTTAGTGCTTCCCCCAGTCATCCCTTACACTATTGCACATACCACGTCGTTAACAACCATTCTAACCTCTCTACGTCCCCGACTACCTGTACAAAAAGTCACTATTTAAATCTAACGTTACCTATTGCCATTTTTCTCTAAATTCCTATCAATTTATCCCAACCCTCCCAGGCTAGTTTACACAGCCAAAACCCCATAAACTAATGCTCATGTGTCCTGGGAGGATGGGAGGGATGGCAGAGTTGCCATCCCTCCACATCGGGCATCTCCCATTATCAATTTTGCCCATCCAATTTTTGCCAATCAAATTTCAATTTTGCCAATCAAATTGGCCCATCCAATTTGCCAATCATCAATTTCCTACCCCTATTCGTCCATTATTCTGAGCCTCGGTGCGTCATTACATCATTAAAACTCGGCTTCGCAAAGCCGAGCAATGAATTCGGGTGGTTTGGTCTCCTGCGGTTGGGTCCGTCCGGCATTCGGTTCAGGGGAGGAGGTTTGGTTGGGCCAAGGTTTAAAGCACCATCCCTATGCAGGGCCTTTCGCTCCCATGCGCGGTGGGCTAGCCTTGCCCGGGTGGAACGCCGCCACCACAAGGGGCGCCGTTCCGACCCCTCCTACCTCCCCTCGGACCGGGCCGGTCGCCTTGCCTAGCAAAGCTCGGAATCGACCGTGCAGGGCGGGGCCCAGCCCGAATCGTGCACGACGCTCTGAACAGGAGCGACGCGACACCGATCCCCACTGGTTCCCACAGTACACAAAGCCCGGCATGGACCGAGAGCTCGCGTTGGCTAAACGTCGGTCTAACCGCTGTCCTGTTTAACGTCGATGCCTTACTCGCATGCTCACACGCATACGCGACCCCTTTTACACTCACCCATCCAGACGTCTCAGCGCCTCTCATGCAACCCATACATTCTACCACTGTACTCGCTCGTGCATTCTCTTTCGCTCCATACTCAGGTCTACTCATAACTCACCACACACTCTCGCGTACATTCTTGCGCACCCATTCTCCTTGCACACTCTATCATCACGCACACCTCCGTTCCACACCTCTCCTCCGTTACGTCCTCCGTAACACTCACCACGGGTGTGCACTCCTGCACATACCCACTCACGCGCTCCGATGTGCCCTCCCGCACACGCGCCACAACCAACTCAGGTGTGCGTCCTCAACCGCTCCTCATCCATCTCACTCTCAGTATCACTCGCATCACACATACACTCCGACGTGCACTCTCCCTCGCACTCGGTATCACACTCGCGCTCGGGCGCCATTCGTACACGCGTGCCGTTCACCTTCGCACACCTTTTCCTCACACGCGCGCCATTGCCATCCATAACGCGCACCACAGACCTTTTAGGAGCGCCCGGGTTACGCCTTGATCCCAAGCGCGAGAAAAGACCCTCTCACGCCAAACATTCTCCTGCAAAATCTCCCCGCACAATATACAGGCCGACTCACCTGGGCGCTTCTTCTTCTTCGTTCCTCCACCGCCTGCAATCTTTTCATCTGGTTAATAAGCACAGCATCATGATGCGAATCCAGACTTTGTGCATTATCCATTTCTTCACCCCGCGAGTGCTTTACCTCTAAGTCCAGCGTCTCTTCCTACCCAATTTCGATTATTTCTTTTTCTTTATTCAGCTCGACGACCGCGGGCTCTAATAAAATTTTCTCTTCTACCTCGGTGGTCGCCGGCTTCCCCATACCACAGGTCGCGATCTCTATACCCGTCCAGTTACCTGCACCTTGCTCCAACTCGCTTCTTCCGCGCTCCTCGAGTCACGCTACCTCGTCGTGCACCCCCACAACCCCTTCGCCCAGCCTGCTCCCAAGGTTCTCCCCTATTGCCAAATTCGTCCCCATCTTTTCCATATCACACCTGGATTCCTCCCTTCTTGACTCTGCCATCATTTCTTTTAGTTCCTTAGTCATTTGAACACCCATGTTGTTAATTTCCCTGGTGGATATGAGCCCCTGGGCATACATTCTGTTTTTTTCATCCCACTGGGTCAAAAATGTCAGCAAATTTGCAAAAAATGGATCCCAGGCCGTTGACAACGTGGGCTCGACTGCCGCGACCACGTGCGAGGCGCCGCCATCTTGTGCACCTGCAACCCCCACTGTTACACCTTCTCCAACCTCCTCCTCTATTACTCCCACCTCCTCCCTGAGGTCCTGGGTCGCCTCTACCTCCTCATTCTCCCCTACCGGCACCCAATCGCCTTGATCATCCATGGCACGATTTTAAACTTTGGATATTATAATAAAATTTCGGCCGCTCGTAATTTTGACCAAAGTTTTTAGATGTTTTAAAAATTTGGTTCGGGTCCAAATCCCAACTCCTCGACACCAATTGTTATGGATCTCGGTTTCGGCACTCCCATTACCATGGGGGGTTTAATCCCCTCGTCTTTTAATCTGGCCGTCCGAGTCCTGGAACTATCTCGCTCCTTTGCGGGATGAGATTGACCAGGGTGATTGGTCACGGATTTCCCAAATACCTCCACCAATCTCTCCGCAAAGCAGGGAAATGAGTCCCTGCTCGAACCGCGGATGTGATGGTAGTTGCCGAGGGGTTTAGCAATCCACGATCTGAGCCGTTAGCAAATAGACTATCCCGATTATAGCGGATGGCCAAATCGCGCCACAGGTACTCAATTGGGAAGGGACAAAAGCGATCGGGCGAAGAAGAAACCAAAGTAAAGGAATAACAGGGATTTATTAATTATGTACATGAAATGAAGAGGAAGCGAAAGAAGGGCATTTACAAGGAGAAGAAGAAGCAGGTACACAGGGCAGCCTTAAAACAGTCTTATATTATAACCCCGGACAAAACAAAGACTCACACGAACAGGGAATGGCAGGAAGGAATGGCTGGAAGGAGGAGAAGGTCCAGGCAGACGGCAGGGCAGGAAGGTCCGGGCAAATGCACAGCGTCGAGGTTGGCTCCAGTCCACGCTCCGGGCTTTAGGCGAAACCCGGCAGCAGCTGCACGTATATTTTCACGCGCGCTGACAATGTGAATAGATCGCGTAATGTCAGCGGACCCACTCTTCTGCCTCACGATCCTTCGCAATCGTCTCCCTCTCACTCATCTGATCTCCTTCTCACCTAATCTCTGGTTTGCTCGCCAAAAGGGCCACGCCTCGATCTCGGCGCTCCGCCCCCTTCTTCTCCGGCTTGACCGCCTGCGTAATGGCGTTTGAATGCAGCGAACGCTGCTGGCAAGCAAAGTAACACAATTTGGAGAGAGAGAGAGAGCAAAAAGGACGGAAATGGGCCTATTTTGTTTAATTAATGCAACGCAGATTCAACTATTGGGAACAGATCCTTAACTGAAACACATAATAATGAAATAACTACAGAGAGGTCCTATGGTGCTCTACGTGTTGTACATGGACTAACTAGGGTGCGATCTTTAATAAAGCCAATTAATGGGGATATTTACAGGGGATCATTTATAAGGGAACATTTATTAAAATTTACAAAGTGAAGGTTCTAAAAACCGTAACTATATATACTCAAAGGCAAAAGTTATTGTGACGCACAAACAACAAACAGAATCAGTGTTAAACTTTTACTGCCGCGAATGAAATGTTATTACATGGAAAGACAAATGTTTCAAGGTATGGTAACGATCAACAGTCCATAAGAACAGTGCACCTGGCATATGCAAATGAGCCACAACACAAGAGGGGGTTCACAAGCAAGTTCACACAGTCAGTAGCGAGTGTGTCCACCTTGTGCATTGATGCAGGCCTGGCACCTTCGCCTCATTGAGGCCACTAAACGTCGATGAAAGTCCTTGGGAAGATCATTCCATATCCGAGGAAGGATTTGGTGGAGTTCCTGCAGCGTTTTTGGAGGATTCGGATGACGTCGTAAACGTCGCTCCATTTCATCCCAGACGTGTTCAATGGGTGACAAATCAGGGGATCTTGCAGGCCAGGGTAACACATTAACATTGTTCTGATTAAGATACTGCTGTACAACTCGAGCAATGTGTGGTCTGGCATTATCGTGTTGAAACGTCACTCTAGGGCCGTTCTGTTGCAAAAACGGTAAAGCGGCCATTTGCAAAATCTCGTCTCGGTACCTCACAGCATTCAAGTTCCCCTCAATCACAATCATTGGCGTTCTTGCTGCAGCTGTTATCCCACCCCAGATCATAATGCCCCCACCTCCAAAATGATCCCCTTCCATTACACATGGCCTGATGTAACGTTCACCTGTGCACCTGTAGACACGTGTCCTACCGTCAGCTCAGTGAAGCTGTGCCAAATGGTGTTTCTATGGATGTTGAATCGACGAGCAACATCACGCTGCGAGGTACCAGACTGAAGCATACCTATAGCTCTCCATCTGTCATTTTCCCCGAGGCGTGGCATGTCGAACTTGTTCCAGAACGATGAATAGAGGTGTTTTTCTGACTTCTGCACTTCTTAAGACTGCATTGAGTGGAAATGATAAGCATCTGGTTGTCTGGCCTTTTAAAGTGAACATTGCTGGCCATTTTTCTCGGATATGTCATGCTTCTTGCAAATTTCGTGCAATTCGAACAACAACTGCTTGGTTGCGTTTCTTCGACCATTTTAACACACTCTTTCTCTGGTTCAAATCCAAAAATTCATTCACAAGATTACCAATGAAAAAATTCCATGTCACAATAACTTTTGCCTCTGAGTATATATATATATATATATATATATATATATATATATATATATATATATATATATATATATATATATATATATCACTGTACCTTCTTTGAGTTATCTTGGACAATGATATTATGCTGAGAGAACATTTTCGACAATCTTTGTACAGCCAAGTTTTTGAGCATCTTATGTTCTTGATAGATGATTCTTCACTTTGATTGATGATTGCAAGCAGCGGGTGGTGACAATTATACTCTTTCACCAAAGGCTGATGGTGTCACCCTGGGACCACAATGCTCTTATTCATCTTTGATCAATGACTCATGTGATCTCCTTGAATAACCCCTGTACACACCACATTGCACTTCGTACAGGAGTGTTGGACAACAAAGACAAAAATCTGTAGCAGCAGCACTCGCAAATACTGTTCTATAACTTATTGATACCACACATACACTTTAAAAAGTGGGGAAGCTACACATTCTTAATGGAGATGTTTTAAGAATACCAACATGAAATAGTGCCAATGTCAAAAGGTCATTTCCACTTCTGCAGATTGCTCACCACAGCAATTAAGACCTTAAAGATCATCTATAAAATTATGCAAAAACGTATGCTATCATGTATGGAATATGTAGATGTTTTTTCCTAAGGTTGGATGCAAAACTTGCACATATTATATAATTATTTTGCCTAACGATCTTTAACTCCGTCTCCAAGCTCCATCTATACACAGTGCCAATTTGGTATACGGCGACAGTTCATGTTGAGCATTGTATCCTTGGTGCATAAGGTCAGAGAGGAAGAGTATACATCTGAAAGAGATGCTGGAGGAGGTTAAAGCGAGAAAAAAAAGGATGTAAACAGCAATGAACGTTTTTTCAAAACGGTCAAAGTTCGTACTCTTCTCGATCTTCCTTTGAATTGAATTATTTGGCCTCCCAGAACACCTTGGACAGTTCCCAAAAGCGCCGCCCGGGGGTTTTGCAGCCACATTGGTGGGAGTTGCCAGCTCGTGGAGCCAGAGTCCCGGAACCAGGCAGGGAAGATTTGCCTTTTGGCAGCGGTTCGTATAGAGCAGGCTGGAAGCGTTTACGAGGCATGTCGTTCGACAGAGAGGATCCGGCACCAAAGTTCAAAGGCTTCTGTTCTGATGAGCCGAGCAGGTTTAAACGCGATCATTAATTAAATAGAAAAAGTATGCCCGAAAAACAGACATCTCCAAAGATCCTCAACCTCAAAACTGCTCCTCGATGGAGAACTTGAGGACAGGTGTGTTCAGGCAGGTAACGCAATGCTCGCTTCCAGCCAATGATGTGGGACAGGCTTATATTATGTTATCAAGTGGGCACTATGCTTAGACATTATTGATGTTGTTGCAGTCTCTTAAAAATAAATAATGAAAGACATCATTATACAATTGTTCCACGACACAGACCAATGCGAACATTTCACAGGTGAAAGCAAAGTGATGACTTTTTCACCAATTCTTTCCGACTCAGATTTTGTGGATGGCACTGCCTTTTCGTAGGGAGCATTTTAAACCCCCCCAAAGTTACCCTGAGGGGGTAAAAAGTCAAGCAAAATGTGTGGACTGGCACCACTCTCAACCCCGTGTTGCAAGCAGACTACCCCCTCAATGAAAGTAATTAATTGGACCGTTTATTCAAACCAAGAACCCTACACTCCCTACAGTGACTTGGTAATTCCCCCGAGACTACCCTGTTTCTTAGAAATCTACAATCCAAATGATTAGAGGGACTGCCATCAGCTGGATTTGGACCCAAAACCTCGGATATCAGCCCGGTGTTTTGACGATAGGGCCACTAACTACCTCATTGGTACATAGTCAGCAATAAAACCTCTGTCATGACGGTTAAGAGATCACAATTTTCCTCTTGCAGCACACATGGCGCAGTACTGCCCACATGGCACTCTCAGTCAAAGTGGACAACCTGAAGCGAGCTCCCAAAATTGCAAATGGACAAGTACAAGTTTATATCCTTGTCCGGTTTTAGAATTGTGCTTCGTCAGGGACATCGCATTCAGAAAGAAACATGCATACACGTTTTCACAGTACATCATAAGCAAGCCAGCTGTGCCACCCACCCCGTATTAGCGGGCAATCCCTCGCACGTGCTTCAAAGAACACGGGTGTGAAATGAAAGACTTTAGTCTAAAAATACTTAGCACATGTCCCGCACCCCATCTTTGCATGAAGGTTACCCCGAGGAAAAAATAGATACCTGCCTAAAACGCGCGACCTTTTGCTGGCATCCAATGGATATGTTCGATGATGTGAGTGAGCTATGACCGATATAATTTCCAAATGTATTGGCAATGGTACTTGTAAAAATAATTAATCCATTTCGTTTATCGTTTATCATATTTTTAACATTTATTATAAAAGGTTTTATCATTTACTAGCCAAAAGCACCCGGCGTTGCCCGGGTTCTTTTGAATGAATTTACTACTATAATTCAGCTTTTACTCGCGGCCGTAGAAGATTGACTACTATAATTCAGCTCAGCTTTTAATTGCGAAATGGGCCCAGCCCGGCCGATGAAGCCTCGAACGGCCTCGCCACCTCGCCTATAAACTTCCCGGGGCCCATCCCGACAATTTTAGTTCTTTTTGAATGAATATACTACTATAATTCAGCTTTTACTTGTGGCCGTAGAAGATTGACTGCTATAATTCAGCTCAGCTTTTAATTGCGAAATGGGCCCGGCCCGGCCGAGGTGGGCCTCGACCGGCCTCGCCTCCTGTAAAACCTTCCCGGGGCCAGTCCAGAAATTTTTTGTGTCAGAGGTTTCCTCCTATCTTTCACCGTTCAGGAGATTAGCGCGTGCAAACAAACAAACAAAAACTTTCTTTTATATATACAGACTTGGCATTTAATATGGAATATTTTTTTTGTGGGGGTGAACTTACTTTTCAAGATGTCTTAGAACCAAAAGTTCATTGGAATTATGTTGAAAATATTCTTGATTTGTTAATGTGACCTTTAAAAGAAACAAAAACCACATTTGACATTTCGAAACAAATAAATTGATCCTTGAAAGTGATGTAAACTGATATCAAACTCAATTCATGGACAGTACTGTGTTAAACTTCTGTACGTTTTCCAGAAGTATCTCTTTATTTTGCACATTAGCCAAATTTTTTTTTAACAAAAACAAAAGTTAAATTACGACTGGGATTACGGACAGTAAAATTACAGTTCAGTACTTCGTGTAACCCCCACGATCATTCAGGAGAGAACGTACACGTTGAGGCATGCTGTTCACGAGATTTGCCAAGGTTTGGACAGGAATCGCTTGCCATACTGTGACAATAGCCTGCTGCAATTCACGCACAGAGGTCGGCTGCTGGCCCAAGTGGTCGATTTGACGCGTTAATTCTGCCCACAAGTTCTCTATCGGATTCATATCCGGGGACATGGCAGGCCACTCCATATGCTCTACACCACGGTCAAGAAGAAAGCGTTGGATCATGCGAGCACGATGAGGCCGTGCATTGTCATCTTGGAAGACAAAGTTTCCTCGAAAGGCTGCACGAGCAAATGGAAGCAATGTTTCTTCCAGAATGGCCCTGTACTTGAACTGGTTCAGGTTTCCATTCAGAACAACCAGGTCAGTTTTGCCCCCTGCATGAAAAGCAGCCCAAACGGTCACCCCACCACCTCCAGCTGGGACTCTTGGCACTATACAATCTTTGTTGTAGGCTCCATGCACTTGTCTGTGCACTCGGACGCGGCCATCTTGACAATAGACCAGAAATCTAGACTCGTCACTGAAGATCACGTGATTCCAGTGTCCTGGCTGCCATTGACGGTGCTCTCTGGCCCACTGCAATCGGCACTGGTGGTGTTGTCTGGTCAGGCCTGGCTTTCTCAGGGGACGCCTGGCACGATAGCCTGCTTGAACCAGTCGTTGGTTGACTAGCCTTCTGGATACAGGCACATTTGTCAGTTGCTGCCACTCAGCCCGAAGCCGATTAGCTGACTTGGTACGGCCATTGCGGACCAACCGGTGCAGCTGGCGATTATCCCTCCTTGTGGTTCTGCGGGGATGTCCTGGCCTCGGTATTGGAGTAGGGACACCCCTCTGAGCATTTCGTTTCAGGATCTTTGACACCTGACCTTGAGTGATGCCATACTGCCGAGCAATAGCACGCTCTTTCATGCCGTAATTTCGTAAAGCCACCACTCCATGACAAACAGCATTGTCGAGTTGACTCTCCAGAGGAAGCGGAAATAACTTTTGGAGACGTGCAGCAGTTGTTTTCCACTAAAACAGAACGCAACAACCCTTGTATACCCGACTGTGAAGCTAATAGTCAAATGCACCTGTCCGTACATTTTGCCACGCCACCTGTGATTATAATCCTGTTGTTGACATCTTTCTGCGGCAGACAATCAGTGCCATGGTTCTTTTCACAAATAAAACACCAAAGTGTAAAAGAAACTCACCGGATTGATATACTGAGCTAAGAAAGTAAACCCAAGTGAAGAAAAAAAAAATATTCCATATTAAATGCCAAGTCTGTATATATACGAGTACCCTACTGCAAAGCCGCAATGAGCCGGCGAAGGCAAAGCCTCTTGCCACTATTTTACCCATCACAATGGCATCAGTAGGTTAGGTAGTTGGTAGTGGGTAGGTGTAGTAGGTACCGTACCTAGTTCTAAATGACACCATTTGCATTCTGGATGAGATTAAATTTTATAAAATTTCCTTCTTGATTAATTCGGTGAATTCCGTCTCAACTTCGGATATTTCCGGCCGTGAAAAACTATCCCCTACGGCCACGAGATTTCTAAAAAATAATTCTTCGTCAATTTTAGAATATTTGATACCGTTTTCAGCGTCCGAAATGTGGTAAAAAGCTTTTTTGAAATATTTTTTCAAATGCTAGAATCTCATTGGTTCCGGTAATTGGTGATGATTTTCGTTGAAGATAACCAGGGCCCGTGTGGGCCCGGGGAACGAGGTTGGTCTTAAAGTATTTTAATTACAAATTAGAGGTGCATTAGATTGTGAATCAAACAAAGATGGGTGAAACAAACTCCTATTGAACTTTTTCGCATTTTTCTTATGCATACTTCCGCATCCGGAAGATGGCGGCCTCCATTGAGTGATTTGGTTTTTAAAATATTTTTTCAAATGCTCGAATCTCATTGGTTCCGGTGTTTGTTGACGATTTTCGTTGAAGATAACCAGGCCCGTGCGGGCCGAGGTTGGTCTTAAAGTATTTTAATTACAAATTAGAGGTGCATAAGATTGTGAATCAAAAAAAGACGGGTGAAACAAACTCCTATTGAACTTTTTCAATTTGTTATGCATACTTCCGCATCCGCAAGATGGCGGCCTCCATTGAGCGATTTGGTGCGTCAAAGCTTCGAAATTCTCAAGGGATCCAGCAAAATCTGGCTTTTCAACATAATACATACGCGTTCATTCACAACACCGGCTTCGCCGGCTATTATAAAATCGTTTATCAAGGATTTTATGATGTTAGTTCATAAATATAACCCATTCGACTTTTTTTATTTACTATTAGCAAAAGTACCCGGCGTTTCCGGGTAACAATGAGTCGCTTCCTGAAGGGAATATGAAGAGGAGGGAGGAGGAGGTGGTGGAGAGGAAGGAGGAGGTGAGAGAGAGGGAGGGGAGGATTATTATATCGCACAAAAATGTTAGTCAATAAAAAAAATGGGTACGTAAATACAAAAAGGGAGCTATGTCTACTGTAACGCCATGGCTTGCAAAAGCAGCCTGAATAGTGTTCACCAAGTGGTGGTTAATCATATTCAATAAGGGTGTTATAAGTTATAATTATAACACACCCAAACTTCCCCGGCCTTGTGACTAATTAATAAAATACACAGGTATTTCTGACTTCATTTGTAGAGCCATTGCCAAGCAGCTTGAGCACTTCAACGAAATGGGTGATAAGGAATGGCTGGGCTTGGCAAGTGACAGAGGATCCGGAGAGGGTAGCAAGCTGATTGCTTCTGGTTGAAATGGCTGAGGAATTTTAAAAACAGATCGCAGGAACAGTGGAGTGACACCCTATCCCATGTAAGTATGAATTTACTTAAAATTATTATTAAGTAAAAAAAAAAAAAAAAAACTAACCCCAGAAGGAGAATGACAGCCTCGCTTAAATAAATGAATATTATACACTTAGTTATAAAAATCGCGACATCTATCTATAATTCCAGTAATCTCTGTGTGTGTGTGTGTGTGTGTGTGTGTGTGTGTGTGTGTGTGTGTGTGTGTGTGTGTGTGTGTGTATGTGTGTATGTCTGTGTGTTTGTCTGTGACCGCTGTTTCTCGACGACCACGGGTCCGATATACTTTAAACTTGCCAGGTATATTGCTGGGGACCTGAGGATGTGCCTTTTCAAGGTTTCATATTAATCGGACAAGTAGTTACCGAGCTATGTCCAAAAAACGATTCAACCAATCAGAGAGCAGCGAGCTATCACGTGTGCCGAACGTGGCGAACAGACTCTGCCTCGGACGGCACATTTGAGAGCGTATTCATTTATTTCACGTTGGCAAACTATGTTGGCGTTAAACTATGTTTTAAAACTAATTAAAACTAATTTGCGATTCATCGTAACTGCGATATGCGACCTTCCGGAGCTCCTGTGAGAGCGTGCGCCATTACGGATAGTAATTCAATTAAAAACATAAAAACATTGTCCCAATTCAGTCAGAGCGAAGGGCGTTGTTTTAAGCGAAGAGCGTTTTATTTTTCCCCTAAAATTCAGTCGCCGGACGGTGAAAGTTTTTTTTGGGGGGCAGCTACTGGCAGCCACGTACGGCCAATCACAGGACACGTTGTTGTGTCGACGTGCCGTGTTGTTTTCCCTCGCGGTTTGGAATGTTTTTCCTTTTCATTTTTTTTCCTCTTCTCTTTCTACTTTTCCTTGCGATTAAATTGCAAAAAGCCAAAATGCGTTGGCGCTAATTGAATATCTTGATTGAATTGGCGCTAATTGAATAATTGAACTTCCGAAACAGTGAAGACTTCACTTCCGGCCTTACGAAAGTGCCGACTTACTGTCTCGATTGTATCTTCCCACTGTCTTATTGTTAGATCTATCTATTCTATCTATCTATAATTCCAGTAATCTCTGTGTGTGTGTCTGTGTGTGTGTCTGTATGCGACCGCTGTTTCTCGACAACCACGGGTCCGATATACTTGAAACTTGCCAGGTATATTGCTGGGGACTCGAGGATGTGCCTTTTCAAGGTTTCATATTAATCGGAGAAGTAGTTACCGAGCTATGGCGATTTCTTTACCAAACTCCGCAAGCCGTTCGCTTTGGACCAAACCATTTCATGTAAATAGAGGGGGGGGATTGTCACCGTACTCGCAAGCCGTTCGCTTTGGACCAAACCATTTCATGTAAATAGAGGGGGGGGGGGATTGTCACCGTACTCGCAAGCCGTCCGCTTTGGCTTTGCGAATGAACCAAACCATTTCATGTAAATAGAGGGGGGGGGGGGGGGATATAATTTTGTACGGGCATGCCCTAGTATGGTAAATTTTGTCAGATTTCACTGCAGATTTGGACATTTATTTAGTCTACAGGATCCAATCCTCATGTCCGAATCCAGATTTTGATGATATGCTTCAATTATGTAATGATAAAATCAATCGTGTTTCCAAGGCAAGATATGTTTGCATAGGCCGAAACAAAAAGGCGGTTTAAGAACCCAGTGAGTGGCTGTGGTCTGACCCAGAGGGTGGACGACCATATTGGTAAGGCCTTTTCTGGTTTTTTTCTTATGAGCACCTCGTTAATCATCTTCAAAAAGGGTGTTATAACACACCCAAACACCCAGTTTTTATACCTCCAATACGGACATTGCCATTTATTAGTCCCGTACCGGTGTACACCTGAGGGGACTATAGGTTTGCACGTCGTCCCTCCGTCCGTCACGCAAAGACAGTTTTCCGTACTTATTTTTCTAAACGCTTAATGCTAATGATTTCAAACTTTGCACATGGTTTCCTCATGATAAGTTACAGATCGAGTTCGAATTTCACGACGTTTCGATCATTTTTGACAAAGTTATGGCACTTTGAACTTTGGGAATTCTGATGCTCCTTAACTAAGTGCCATTTTAAGTTTAAATTTCCTTTAAAAAAGATTTTCTCTGCAATAATTGGACCGATTGAGATCAAATTTTCACGGTAGGGGGGACTCGGTCTGTAGAATATTTTAATTGTACTTATGACGTCACAGGTCACGTGGTTCGGCGGCCATATTGTTTTTCATGAAAACACGAAAACCCCTTTTTCTCTGCAACGGCTGAACAGATCGAGGCCAAACTTTGCAGGCAGAATCGCATACCCATGACGAACAAAAAAGTCAGCGAGCATGACGTCATGCGTCACATGGTTTCAGAGTTATGACGTTTTTAAGCATGAACCTTTAAAACTGAGCCCCTCCCTCATTTTTGATCCAATCGAGGGGAAACTCCCCCCACAGATCTGTTCAGCATGTCAGTCTACTAAAATTCCCTTTTGGAATTTGCGATAGGGCACGTGGTTTGGCAGGTATCGTTAATTAAACGAAAATATTAAAAAAATGGATATCTTGTTTATTCTAGAGTTCTCCTCAAGCCGCACCGCGCGCCCTCAGCCTCGTCTCGCGAACGTCAAAAGCGCGACACAGCGCGCGCTTTCGTGAGGGGCAGAGCCAAGCCGAGCAACATATATATATATACACATCGATCATTGATCGTGAACCGGAAAATATAATAAATTCCTGATATTTAGCGACTCGAAAGGTTCTTTATCAACAACGTATTTTCTCGTGCTTCTGCTGACCTGTCTGCAAGGTGTATAAATCGAAGTCCCGAGTGCGAATCACAAGTGAGCCCATCCTGAGGTAATTAGCGATTGGGAACGATTCAGAACCTGTGGGTAAATAACCCTTGGTAATTTCCCCAACAGTTTTCCGGACGACAGGCTGCCGGTAGGGGACATGTATTGCAGCGCAATACTCAGAATGCTTGTTATCATAGATTTGTCATGATCTAAGGCTCGTGGATGAGTTGCAACAGACCCCCCCTACACACACACACACACACACACACACACACACACACACACACACACACACACACACACACACACACACACACACACGTAGACAAATAAATGAGCCAACACTGAATTTGACATAAGACAAACACAGCTGCTGACCTTGGGGAAAAGTGACATAACTACCAGGGCCACTCTGGGTACAAGCAATGACATCCTTGCAACGTCGCATTTCTCTCCAGTCAACAAGATAATCGAGGAGAAATCTCGCACCCCCACAACCCAATGGCATGCCAACCTCTGGGTTTATCTGTGCACTCGTGTCTAAATGGTGAGCGTCAAGCAAGGAAACAGCTCATTGATATGACTTGGCTGACCAAAACTAACCACCAACCTCCCAGACTCAGAGTGGATTCTCTAACGAATGTCACAGTTTAATACTATTGGATTTATATTTATGAAAAGTCTTAGTGTGAGCGAATGATAAAGTTTTGTATTTACATCTTCGATGTCGCACAAGTTCAATTTCTGAGTTCTGATTCAATGAAAAATTGTTGTTTTGGAGCATGACATACACGCAAAGTATTTCTACAAATCGTGTAGTCTTTTCAGAAAGAGACTTCACAATTGGGATGTGGCCATCTGCCAGAATGTGGATGCAAAACATCTCGAGGTATCTTGCAAACAAAAATAATCCTTTTGAGCCAATGCGCTCTCATATGCTACTTAGAATAAATAAAGCAGGACTTGCAAAAACAAAGCCACCCATCTTCAATCCTTTATTGGAACCAGAGAAAAAAAAGTTACACAAAAAATTCCAAATCACCTAACAAAAAGGCAAATGACATGAAATGAGGTAAGAAGCTGTCCTATGAAGTGCAGAGCTCTGTTGTGCTACATAAATAGGCACTGTACATATGAAACTTCGACAATACTGTTGTGTGTCATGCCATGTACAAGCGAATCGATTTAATGGAGCTAAATAAACTGCCATCGGGTCGTCAAAACGAATCAAACCCATTGGCATTTGACAGGAAGCAGCTGTGCCTCCACAATTTAAACCGTTAAAATTAATCGATGCGGATCTACATAGATACGGTGTATTGTGAGATGAAATTCAAGAATGCTGGTATATAAATATACAATTTTCCAATAAAAAGGTTTGTGCAAAAATCATCACAAATGTTTACACAAGCGTGCATTAATAATTCCTATCAACTCAAAATGCTCGAAGTAAAATATAAGAGGAAAACTAAAATGACCAAGTCGCAAGTGTTCTATAAACATCTTTCCTATAGTTAGAACATTTACAGTTTCACCGATTGCTATATTTCAATACAGCACTAGGACAAAGGGAAAGTTAAAAACACAATGAGAGCAAAAAGGTCATGCAGATGTGAAATAGTAACTACAAATTACAAAAAACTTTTAAAAGGCTTACTTATACAAAAAAAAAGGAACGAACCTGCATGAAAACAAAGAATGTGATCGTCAGTAAGAACGCATAATATATGTATATATAAGTAAGTGCTTTATCATCTATGCTACAGTATTTTTAATCAATGGAGAAAGGCCATAAGCTGAGGAACAAAGACAATGAGCCAATCAACAATGAACAATCTTGTAACAAATTACATGTCATTTTTGTCTGAATTTGCATTGTTTTACTAAAGAAAATAATTACTCCATGAACACGTTGACAAATAATTAGCTTGGGAATTTTCTAATTTGAAAATGAGTGTTGTTTTTTTCCAGTTGGAATTGTTCAAAACAATCAACTGCTGTATAAGGTAATGTCTAGAAATCCTTGCAAGTTTTGAAAAATGTGTGTGTGTAAATATATATATATATATATATATATATATATATATACATATATATATATACATATATATATACATACACACATATATGACAGATGAGGACACCCCAAAAGGTTAAATTGAAATCTGATGTGAAGAAAATCTCACACACAAGCAGGGTGAAATTATTTTTACTCAGTAAATCCAGAAAGTGCGATCACTTGATATTAGACTTTAAAATGTTCGAGAAGGAAACGTACGCAAAATAAATGGGGAAATTACGTACTGCCAGGAAAATTAGGCAGCTTTTAAGGCCCCTCCACTATGTGGAACACAAACAAACAGTGGGGAAAGATTACAGATCAATTGGAAAATTAATGAAATTTTTTTAAATCAAGGAACGAAATAGGAAAAAACACAGGTCCACTTTACCATATTACTCTCATTTCCCGCTTCACAACGAGATGCATGCAATTTACAAGCACCGTGACTCATTGTAAGCGGCAAGGTTAAGCATTTGTAATTGCGAGGCAATCGTATTCTGCTTGCCGCAGCAATTTGCTGCATTTCCTTATTACAGCTCAAAGGTGATCGTACATATGCGAGTCCAGAAAACTCTTAGCCATAGACCAAGGATGAATAGCTGCATAAACGTTTCCTTCAGCATAAAATTTATTTAGAAAAAAAAAAAAAAGCACAGCAGAACTGGCTCATACGCTATTCTATGCACGTTTCAAAAAATCTCACCTTATATAAAACTCAAAACTATACCATTTCACAGTTAACAGCCTCTTGTAAAAAAAAAAATTAATCTTTTCCCCTCACAACCTGCTTCCACACACTCCACAAAAGAATGCCACCCTCCCCCTCTCCCAGAAACATCAACCTTATTCAAGTAACAAAAAAGAAGATTAAGTTGCCCAATGACAGGATAACAAGTATAAATGAACAATACAGCGCATGCTGTACTAATGACGTCACAATACCTCACCCATTATGTCGACATAGATGTCAGATTTCGAAGGCGTCCTAGCATAGGAGCGATTAGTTTTTAATGACTGGAAAACGACTGAAGGGAGGAATTAAGGTACATTTGTATTACAAGTCAGCAAGGGAAGTTTGACAATGCACCAATTATACGCTTGACAAGTTAACTCGGCAAGAAATACATGACCGAGAATACCCACAAGTAAATTGTGAGAACTACAAGCAGTTCGGTTACTTGGAACATGCATGGGCATAATGAACCATCTCACCAAATGGCGTTCATGCAGTCAAACAAACAACCAAAAAACTTGGCAATGTTTATAAGTACGCCTATTTACAAAGGCTCGACGGCACAGTGGCCAAATAATAACAAAATAATGAAAAAAACACCCCCAAAAAACCAGCCGCCCTGTCATTTTTTACAGTCATCTCCAAAAAGGTTTCAAATGTTCAGTGCACAAATCACCGGCTCTGGTCTGGATTGTGCGAATGTCAGAAACAGGGCATCATCTGTTCACCTTTCGACTGGTTTGGATGGAGGTATCAAAGTATAAGAGACACGAGTGCAAACAGATGTCAAATTCAAGCATATTCAAAGGAACAGCACCAATTATAATAAGCAGAAAAATCCATTGCAGAGGTATTTAAGAATGAACAAAGATGACATGCCCTTAAACCAAAGCGCATGACTTTTTATCGTTTGGATCCACACAATTAAATAAACCCACCCAACAAAAACAAACCAAAGGAAAACGGTGATTGGGGTTGAAGAGGAATACAACAATACAGAACAGAGAACATTGGTAAAAGGGGAGCAACAAAAGTTGTAATACATTTTACGCCAAATTACCCTGACAAATAATGCACCATTGAGGACATTTTTGCAAATAATATCAATACAAAAACCTTGTTATAAAAACAAGCAGTCATTCAAAACAGCCAATTGTCTTAAAGTTTTCTACACCGTGCCCACAAAAAAAAGCAACTATACACGCATAACAAACTAACTAAAAGTGTTGTGTGCGGTATCTAATTGAAATGCAGTGCAAGTTGGAAATATGATACAAAACGAGTCAAAATACGACAAACTGGATGGGAATTGCCACCAAAATACGATCAATCATACCGGCAAATGCAGACATGGAGGCGCTTACTACAAGCGACCAGATAATATTACAACAAGGGCTTATAAAAGGCGATTACAATGCCTGGTGAATCGGTGGTTTAAAAATCTTCACATCGGCATTGGAATTACAAGAGGACCTGCAACTTCATGACCAATCAAACTGTTTTTATAGTAATCATCACAAAGCACAGAACGCAGCAACTCTCGTATTTTGCATTCCCCCCGCCTCCCGAATGAAAATGTCGACATAAACAATGTTGTTGCATTTAATCGTTAAAATGATTGCAAGATCTTTAGGCCAAGTGCAATGTCTGCAATACGAAGTTGCAACTTAAAAATCACATATCCAGGGAATATCCATCGTCCCCACTCCCCGAACTCCCAATTTGTGTAGTTCCAACACGATAGATGCTGCAGCCTTGCTCCATATATGTGCAAAGCTTCACACAGAGTATGCAATAGGAAGAGGTACCCGTTTTGCAGTAGAGATGAGAGGGAGAAAAAAAAAAAAACGTGAGAATAATAATGTCGAAATTCAAAGACTAAGAGTTACCAAAATAATCACTAATTCAAAAGGAGCTCTCAAACTCAGTTGACAAGTCGCACTCTCATCATAGCCCTCTGGCTGTTTCACTCCCATATGAACCTTTCAAAACAGTCTATGATGTTAAGCACTTTTTTACCCCTCACATGAAAAAAAAAAGCTTTAAAAGTTTCCATACAGCCCATCACGTGTACAAGGCTTTAAAACAATCTGAACGCCTCCAGCAAAGTCGCGCCATTACATTTTTTATTTTCCAAACAGCTGTGCTTGTGCTGCCAATTATGCGTGACTAGTATGATACATGCGACCGTTGGCCTACCTCAAAACTCCAAATCCAATTTAAGGTACACGTTTTTAAACAATGCCTTGCACAACGATTCATTTAAAGGCGAACCAAATCGATCGTTCAGTTTTAGAAAAAAATCTATAAAAATAATAATAAAAAAACCTGCCATTCCATGCTTCCCACTTGAGTTCAGTCACTGACTCTCTCATTAAATGTGTGTAAAGATATTTGCAAGTTAAAAAAAAGAAGTCACCAGTGCTAAACATGAGATTTTACATAAATTCCCACAAGCACGAAAACTACCCCAAAATAAAAAAAATAAAAACCCAGTGAAATGAGCCCAAAGTGTTGGTGATAAAACAAAAATAAACCTCACAAAAAAGAGTAATAAGCAAGTAGCTCATATCTTGTTTAACCTCCCTTTTCATCCATCGTGAGGCTGGGCAAATGGATGATAACCAAGTATTTGAAAATCACCTGGAAATGCCTGGAGTTCACACTGCTGCATGCTCATACGGCCGGTAAGCAAACAGACAAATGTGTTAACTGCCCTCGAATAATTGCCAGGGATGAATCGCCTCAGTAGTTGCCCAGCTTAAGGGACACAACAAACAGGATGCTGATAATAACTATGGTAATCCTTACGATAATTCACAGACAGGTGTGTGTTTGCTTGTTAGTCACAATACTCCTCTTTCAGTACAGGCCCAATTTCATCCAGACTTGCTACATAGGATGAGCATGAACCAAATTAGTGCATAGGGGTGTTTCATCGAGGCTGGTGGTCTTGGGTGGCGGGAAGGGGGATACCAATTCCCTATGTAAATGTGTATCGTGTAGCGCCGCCTCTAGGTGGGAGAGGGTATTACAAGTCACATCGTTTACAGTGCAGTAATTCCTGTCCCCACGTTTTCCCGTGCAGTGAAGTGTTTTGAATTATAAGCAGTAGGCATGTTTTCGTTTCATGCAGTAACCCAGGGTTTTTTTCTGGGAGCAATTGCGGCAGCTGTCAATTGCCTATACATCGCACAAATAAAGGTATGTGTCAGAAGAATGGGTTGCATACGTGGAACAAGATCGCTTGCAGGGCAGGTACTCTGCTAGCAGTAAAATAAATGATTTAACCACACAACAGGATTATTGTGGTAACTGAGTGGGGGAGGGGTTGAGGATGGGTTGAAGAGGGTAGGATGGGAGTAAGACGCAGGAAGAAACAGTTAGCAGTAAATTGTTTGGCAAAAAAACAAAATGTAAATTTCTCATCACACAAGCCAATGAGACATTGCTGACAAGTCCTTTAACAGTAAGTGATGCTTTGGTATTGATATTTGCAGAGGATTTGAACCATATATTATAGAAGCAGGTACTTCTCATTCATAACTTAATCAGTTCTATTGTTCAGTGTACTGAACATTTCTTCATTTGAAATAATCTGTGATATGCCAACAGCCAGGGCCCTCTGGAGTGGAGGATGTTTGGAATATTGAACTTGTAACCAGAACGGAGAAAGATAAATGTACCAATGATATCATAAACTGCTCGTACAGTACATCTGATATATACCAAATGGAAAGGAAAAGAGAAAGAAAAAAAGTAAACAATTACTGCGATGTTAACTACTCCATGCACTTAAAAAACAACTCAGCTTTGAAGAAGCAATCCCACGAGGACATGCTGAACAAAGATGACATTGAGGTGTGTAATGAAATGGAGGCAGTGAAGAATCTCTTAAAATGACTGAGATTGTGGAAGGCTGGTTTTTAAGCTGCGGAGGGCACGACGAGCTGCAGCAGACTTGGCGATGCGGTAGCTGCGTCCAACGCCTTTGAACTTCCCCTTCCCGACCACCTCGACAGTGACACGCACCTTTCCATCAAAGGTCCGCTCCGCCGGACTGCCAGGCAATACATGAAAACAAATCTGACAACCTGTGTGCTTCATTACATAAGTCATATACTTCGGCTATGCAGGTCTGATATCATCCTGGGTGATTATGATCATTTACTGAGGAAAAGAAAGAAACCCTCAAGAGTAGAACAATCTTCCTATTTACCATTGATAAAGCTTAAGGCATTCTTCCATTAGTTTATGCAAGTAAAGCTGCACCCCTCCCCGTCTCCTCTTAAATTGTTACATGCATTATTTGTTGGTCAACACATGAGTAGACTGAGATACTATGCAGATAACGTTTGTAAAGTAGATTATTGTGATAGTTACACTGTTGTAATGCAAGATCAAATTCCCACCCCCTTTCAACCCCATTCCTTCCCCAGTCAAGCATACTTCAGCTGTGCTCTCTCTACCCTACAAATAACTCTTTTCTCTGTGCTGCCCTACTCCTCAACAACCCTTTCCATTACATTTTCCCAATTTTATTCTCAACTTACTTCACCCTCTGCCTGACCTGCATGCATTAAATATCGATGGCCTTGACAGCAGCTTATGAAAGTTCAACCGTATGTGACAAAAGCAGTGAACAGACATTCAGCTTTGCAATGCCATACATTGCTGACAACAGGACTAACATTTAACCCCTACTGGGCAACATCAACAGAAATTAGTGTACAAATTTTTCAGAAATGGATGCCAGTGCCAGGTACAAGGGTGAACATTTTGCCTCTCGTTTGCAAGCTTTGTTGAAGAAAGCAAAGGTGGCCCTGTTCTGGAGGAAATGAATGAAATTGCTGGGCTCTTATTGACTCTTGTAGAATTAGTTGTTACAAGCCGGTCTATTGAGCTCTTTCAGTTTTGGAAAAACAAAATCGCAATTCAATTTTGGAGGCAGGGAACAGCAGGATAATCAAATTTGCCCACCTGAACTTTGCCGTCTCGGGCTCCATTTCTAGCAGTTCGCGCACAGGGGAACGTGGAACATTGGCAGAGAATTTCTCTGTTGTAGTAAAAGGCAAGAGGGATTGTTAAGCAAACAAAACAAAGTGAAAATATGGCTTTTCAAAGGTGTGAATAAAGCTATTTGGCCAAAAGATGTTCCTGCAATACAAAATTACGTAAAACACCATGTACAAACTTGTGTATGCAGAAATAGCAGAACATGCGCATGCATGCACACCCCACCCATGTACCTCTCTCTTCTCACCTCAACAACGTTTTCTACCTCATCTTTTCTTAGTCTTAATATTATTTTTCTTTTTTCCCTATTTACTTTGCATATGGCCCTAAAGATATTGAATATTAGACTTTGAAGTCATTGAAGACACCATCTCTTATCTTCCCCCATCCATAACCTTGATCTTTCCTACCCCCGTTAAAACACCCCAAATCCGCCTCTTTCAATCCCCAACTTCTTTCCTGAAATTCCTAGAAGTGTTTATTTGCTTTATACCATGTACCACTCACTCCTCCCACAGCACTCCCCCTTCCACAGATCTACCGACGTCCCTGCTCTCTTCTGTTGTTGTGCTTGTGTGCTTCCCTCTCCCTTCATTGCATGTTTTATGTGTCTGTGCACGTTTTCATGTACAATGTGTTAGCTCTTACACGAGCCTAGATTCTGTATACAAAAAAAAGGAAAAAAAAGACATACCTATTAGCGGTCTCATCATGGGATAGTACACACTCCATACAGTCTCCAAAGACATCCCACTATCCATGTAGACGGCCCCAGCAAGAGATTCAAAAATGTCACCCATTGCCTTAGGCACTTCTATATCTTCCTCCTTCTCTTCATCATCTTCCTCAGAGCGCCGGAGCTGTGGGAAGAGTTGTCTGACTTAACTTGCTTATCAATAACTGCTCGATAATGTGGCAAGGCAGTTATTTTGGGGACATGGCCAAATGGTTACAATCCAGGACGACACTAGAGGGCAGCAAGAACAAGAAACTAATAAATGGTGGACATTTCTCCAAACCAACAAACACCACATTAATGCTGTAGGTTTCCAAACGTGCCTTTTCACTATTGATAAGCTCAACCACAAAAAGACTATCAAGTTTTAAAAATTGGCCACAAAATAAATTTCTTAAAAAAGCAAAATATTTTCAGAGGATAAGCTTTTAACTTCCCCTTCTTTGAGTGCAAGGTAAAACTTCATAAATACAATAAAGACAAGTTTTAAAGACTGTGCATGTTTTATGCATCATTCCACTGGAGGAAAAAAGTACAGTTTGACGATTGTCATTTGTGTCAATATCAAAATACCAAAAAATAAGGTTCAAATCCCATTCTGATCCATTACCCTCAACACCCATCACAATGCCATCATCAAATCAATAATATTGCCTGATGGCCCAATTAAAAAAAAAATGCTTCCCACCTCGTCTCCAGATTCCAACAGGACTCATAATTCCAAGCGGAATGTAGATGCATCAGTGAAAAGAACATAGTTCCAATGGTTTACCCTTCAGCTGGGACTAGCCGTGGCGACCCTTCACTTTGCTGATGGATTTAATCAAAAGACAGCATGTTCTACTTCAAACATACTGCATGTCTATCGATGAGTCTCAATGAAGAGGTAAAATGAACTGAGAAACAGGAAAAGTGATATTTTATAAAACGGAGTTGTTGCTGCCATTGCCGTGGCTGTGGCTGTGTTTGTTTGTGTGATCGTTGTGTTCTATTATATTTATATACTAGGAAGAATAACTGTGCCCAGTGACAGGAAAAACAAGCAAAAGTATCTGTCCTCAGTGACAGGAAAAGTTCAAGTTCATCGATTAATTTAAATTATTTCAGACTTAAAAAAGATTAATTGTGTTGCATGCTTGGTTTCACGCAGAGCCAAAGCTCTGAGCTACTTATATCGCCCACCGCAAAATGGTGGCGCAACATTGGGTGCCAAAGGTTGTTTTTGTCTAATACGAGTGGAGAATATCCTGCTTTGCAAAATAAAATTTGGCATTAACATTATTCATGCTAGTTCTCCCGTCATTAGTTTCGCACAGAAGGGGTTGCGAAACGATTGCAACATGTGTGCATGTGTGTGTGTCTATATACATATATATATATATATATATATATATATATATATATATATATATATATATATATACAGTGAAACCTTGACTTACGAGTTTAATTCGTTCTGTGACCGAGCTCGTAACTCAATTTGCTCGTTTCTCAAATTAAATTTCCCCATTAAAATGAATTGAAATGCTATTAATCCGTTCCAGCCCGCCAAAAACCACACCAATTTAAAAAAATATATATATATATAAATATCTCGCGCTTTATATTTCACCTGTATGCAGCATACAAGTTGGCAGGATGGCCTGGACTGGAGGTACGCACACTTGACTCTAAACTGTCCAGCCTGGGTTTGAATCCCGACCCAGCTATAACCTGTCATGGGTGAATCACAGGCAGGGTGATTCATCAATGTGTGTACCGCTAAACTGGGCGCCCCATTTGCGTCCCATTAGTTGTTGGATGTTAAGGATCTCACCGTGTTTTCCACAAAGAGAAGGCGAGCTATCGCCGGCACTCTGAACAAGTTGTGGCCTGGCATGCTCTTCTCCTCTGCCGTTATACACGTCCTCCTCGGCATCTTTTTCCAGAAGAGCCCTGTCTCGTCACAGTTGAAGATTTGCTGGGGGATGTATCCTTCGGCTTCTATCAGTTCGGCAAAAGTTATAATAAAATCTTCAGCTGCCTTCACATCCGAGCTTGCTGCCTCACCATGCCTGACGACGGAGTGAATGCCGGTCCTCTTCTTAAAATTATCAAACCATCCCCGACTGGCTTTGAATGACTTCCGATGCCTCGTCCGTTGATGTTCCCGCCGTCTGCTGCACCAAATCCCCGTAAATGTCTCGGGCCTTCTCACACATGATGCTCTCGGTCACGGTATCTCCTGCGAGCTGCTTCTCCGTCAACCGCACAAACAACAACTTTTCCATCTCTTCATGGATAGAGGTCCGGAGCTTTGAAATAATCGTAATGCCCTTGGCTGGCGTTATAGCCTTTATCGACTCCTGCTTCAAAATCGTACATATCGTAGAAGTACTACGATCGTACTGCCTCGCCAAGTCGACAACACGCACACCTCGCTCATGTTTTTCGACGATTGCGTATTTTATATCCAAGCACATCATCCTCTTCTTCTTCTCAGCACTGCCCTTGGCACTCAATTTCTTAGGACCCATGGTTAAAACTAAGAAATTTTCCAAAATAACCAAAATGCGAAAACAAAGCAGCAGCGATATATGGCAGAGATGCTTGCATGGCAAGATAACCACGTGACCGGAAGTCCGGAACCCACCTGGTGGCGGGTGGCGTAAGCTCGTAACTCAGATCTCGGCTCGCATCTCAAAGCAAAAAACCGCCCGAGCGACGGCTCGTATCTCGGAAAACTCGGAAGTTGGTGCACTCGTAAGTCAAGGTTTCACTGTATGTATGTATGTATGTATGTGTGTGTGTGTGTATATATATATATGTGTATATATATATATATATATATATATATATATATATATATATATATATATATATATATACAGTGGAACCTTGACTTACGAGTTTAATTCGTTCTGTGACCGAGCTCGTAACTCAAATTGCTCGTTTCTCAAATCAAATTTCCCCATTAAAATGCATTGAAATGCTATTAATCCGTTCCAGCCCGCCAAAAACCACACCAATTTTTTTTAAAATATACAGTATATATAAAAATATCTCGCGCTTTATATTTCACCTGTATGCAGCATACAAGTTGGCAGGATGGCCTGGACTGGAGGTACGCACACTTGACTCTAAAGTCTAAACTGTCCAGCCTGGGTTTGAATCCCGACCCAGCTATAACCTGTCATGGGTGAATCACAGGCAGGGTGATTCATCAATGTGTGTACCGCTAAACTGGGCGCCCCGTTTGCGTCCCATCAGTTGTTGGATGTTAAGGATCTCACCGTGTTTTCCACAAAGAGAAGGCGAGCTATCGCCGGCACTCTGAACAAGTTGTGGCCTGGCATGCTCTTCTCCTCTGCCGTTATATACGTCCTCCTCGGCACCTCGCTCATGTTTTTCGACGATTGCGTGTTTTATATCCAAGCACAAGTTTTATATAAAACACGACGATTGCGTGTTTTATATCCACAAGTTGTGGCCTGGCATGCTCTTCTCCTCTGCCGTTATATACGTCCTCCTCGACACCTCGCTCATGTTCTCTGCCGTTATATACGTCCTCCTCGACACCTCGCTCATGTTTTTCGACGATTGCGTGTTTTATATCCAAGCACATCATCCTCTTCTTCTTCTCAGTACCGTGTTTTCCACAAAGAGAAGGCGAGCTATCGCCGGCACTCTGAACAAGTTGTGGCCTGGCATGCTCTTCTCCTCTGCCGTTATATACGTCCTCCTCGGCACCTCGCTCATGTTTTTCGACGATTGCGTGTTTTATATCCAAGCACAAGTTTTATATAAAACACGACGATTGCGTGTTTTATATCCAAGCACATCATCCTCTTCTTCTTCTCAGTACCTTGTTTTCCACAAAGAGAAGGTGAGCTATCGCCGGCACTCTGAACAAGTTGTGGCCTGGCATGCTCTTCTCCTCTGCCGTTATATACGTCCTCCTCGACACCTCGCTCATGTTTTTCGACGATTGCGTGTTTTATATCCAAGCACATCATCCTCTTCTTCTTCTCAGTACCGTGTTTTCCACAAAGAGAAGGCGATATATATATGTTTTTGTTTTTTTCGCTTAAAATTTTTTTACTCTGCAATTGTTTGTCCAATCAATGCGAAACTTTAAACGGAGGAGGGACTCCCCAT
>NC_136261.1:252121394-252123894 GCF_964187855.1 Myxine glutinosa
TACTACACGCAGTGTTATTGTTGATATTTAAAGGTTTCAAAGGTGGTAAGTTTCTTTTGCGTTTCAGTATATATACATACAGTGGAACCTTGACTTACGAGTTTAATTCGGCACTCGGAGGCATTCGGAGGCATTCGGATCACACTCGGATTCACACACGGATTCACACACGGATTCGGACTCGGAGGCATTCGGAGGAGCATATATATATATATATATATATATATATATATATATATATATATATATATATATATATATTGTTATGGATCTCAACGTCGGCCTTTTTTAGCCGCGTCGCAGACGCTGGTCATAGAGTGCCCTCTGCTGTTGTTGTTGTTCTTCTTGTTGTTCTTCTTGATCTTGCAGAGAAGACAAAACCTCAAAGCTCCACCCATTCTGGGAACCATAGCTCCACCCATTCTGGGAGAGGCTTCATATAAACAAATATCCACCATTTTATTAACTCGCATAGCTTTGCGGCCTGTTTTGTAGGCCCGTGGTGTCTTCCTCACTCACACAGTTTTATTTCAAATCAAATTTGATATATCATTTCATTTTTCACAGTCGCTAACATAGTTTTAGACTCGGTTGAAAAAAAACGGGAAGAAAATCCGATGAAAGTTGCCCTTTATAGAACGAAATGAATTCTCAAAGGCCTGTAACTTCAAGTCCATTGAGATATATATTTTTTAAATCGCGGCATGGTCAGTCATACACCGCCCGAAATAACAGACGGGAAAATGCAGAGATATATATATTTTGTATAAATCGCGGCATGCTCAGTCATACACCGCCCGAAATAACAGACGGGAAAATGCCGAGATATATTAAAAATTCGTCCATTTGATGACAATCGTCACGATGAAATATTTAATTTATACGTCGTCACAATAATGTGGAGAGAGGAGCATAGCTTCGTTCACGTGTCGCCACATACGGGAAATTGCTGATATATATATTTTAAATCGCGGCATGGTTAGTCATACACCGCCTGAAATAACAGACGGGAAAATGCTGAGATATATTAAAAATTCGTCCATTTGATGACAATCGTCACGATGAAATATTTAATTTATACGTCGTCACAATAATGTGGAGAGAGGAGCATAGCTTCGTTCACGTGTCGCCACACACGGGAAATTGCCGAGATATATATTTTTTAAATCGCGGCATCGTCAGTCATACACCGCCTGAAATAACAGACGGGAAAATGCCGAGATATATTAAAAATTCGTCGCCACACACGGGAAATTGCCGAGATATATTTTCACTTTGCACAAAAATAACATCAAGTAATCGAATCAATAGGAATGTCCTGTGCCTATAACATCGACGTTATAGGCACAGCTGCATCTAGGCATTGTGTAACATCGACGTGGCTTTTGTTTTAATTAAAACTTTTTGTACTTGTTTCCCTTAAGAAGGGGGGATTAATCCCCTTGTGTGCGACTGACCGACGTGAGCCCTGAAGTTGCTCGGCTCCCTCCGGAGAGGCAGGTGAGCAACCTCGTTCGCGACCGCGGACAAGATGTTAATTGCCGAGCGGATTAGCAGCCGCGGCACGAACCATTAGCAAGTAACTAGACCCGATTCTTAACGTTGGCCAAATCATGCCACAGGTATCCAATGGGGAAATCACTAAAACGAAACGGATGTAAAGGAAAGAAGGCAAGGTAGGAAGAACAGGATTTATTACTAACTATTATGTACAAGACCAAAAGTAACCAAGGAGAAGGAAAGATACGAAAATAAAGACAGAAGGATGGAAGGATCAGAAGACACAGTGCAAATACTAACTTATCTAAACAGGCTTAACTTATACCCCAGGACAAGACACACAAAACAGACGACAATCAGACTTACACGAATGGGGAATGAAGGCAGGAACGAATGGCTGGAAGGGGAGGAAGGTTCAGCTGGAGGTGGACGGCTGGACGGACGAGGAGGGTTCACAAGGTGGGAAGGATGCGGGTGGTGGGTGTGATCCTGGCTCGAGTTGAGCAGCCGCCGACTCTCCCCAATCGTCTCCGCACGGCGACGTTGCTTCGTGGCCGCAACTGCCGTCATCGCTGTCGACGCTCAAAGCTGCGGTGGTTAAAACTGCGGTTTGTTCAAAGCTGCGGTGGACTCCTTTAGGTGAACTCATCCCTTCTCTGGTGGGGGCGTCGCGTGACGGGTTATATAGGGCCACACCCTCGAATCTTCGCGAACCTGCCCGATCGTTCTTTCTTCGCCCTTTCAAGCCAAACCCCTGGTGCTTGGTTGGTTGATCGGCAAGGGCTTACTCCTCCTTCCTATGACGAGGTGGAGACACGCCTTTCTTCTCCGAGTTAGAGCACGTGCTCAATGGAGGGCGAATGCAGTTGGCAATGCGGTTGGGAATGGAGGCTTTGGGAATGGAGGCTTTGGGGAATTTGAAAAGGGAACTATCTTATTTCAATTCAGTGCAATGCAGAGTCAATTAATGGGAAACAGCCTTAAACTAATACACATAATA
>NC_136261.1:252126394-252131394 GCF_964187855.1 Myxine glutinosa
GCCGAAAAAACAGAAATCGGGTGCGGGCGCTACTTTTGATTCACCCAGTGTGTATGTGTGTGTGTGTGTGTGTGTGTGTGTGTGTGTGTGTGTGTGTGTGTGTGTGTGTGTGTGTGTGTGTATGTATGTGTATATATATATATATATTGTTACGAATTAGTCACTTCCGTTGTTGTTTTCATCCACTGTAAACATTGTTGATTCCATGTACTATTATTGTTGTCGTTTAAAGGAAAAATAGATTACTATTTTCAAAAGGTAAAAAAGTTAATGTTTTAAATGAATCCGGAACCGGACGACGACGAAGAGGAAGAGGAGGAAAAGAAGGCGGAGCGAGCGAGTTGAAGAAGAAGCCTAGCTGCTTCGAGGTCTGGAGCGAACGATTGGCGAACGAGAGTCACGAGTGAACTTTGGGTTTCCCAGGAAAGGGCTTCCTGCGACAGAGTTGTTATCGCTGTGACAGATCAACCTGCGTGTCAGGTTTTGCGGTTGATTCCGAGGAGAATCATCGTCGTGCCGTCACGCCTCGAGATCGGGCCGTCGGCCACTTTGACTCGCGCGCTTTGCGCTTCGCTCAAGGTTTTTCACTTTGCTTCAAACCATTTTCACCGCATTCAGATGCTAATCTGGTGTGTGTGTGTGCAACGTGGCTTTTGAGTTGGAAATCTGCGGTTTGCCGAGTGGGAGCCGTGGAACGTCCATACCCGAGGGTGTGATTTCCCAGTCGCCTTGAGGACGCCTTTGCGCAGCTTTGGCAGCGGGACTGTGACTGTCATCCGAACGGGATTCTGGTCTCGATACGACATCGTACGGACGATCACTGGAGTGGATCGAATTTGGCTGGATGCCGGAATACGACTTTGGCTTGATGCGGGAAAAGAGACATTGGGAATGTTCTTCTTTTTGCTCACTTGGACCACAGTGAGTTATATTGTACGAACCTGATGGTACCATCATAGGAAATATATATTGGTTGTACAATTGATTACTATTGTTTTTGTGTTGTTATTCTTGTGTGACCTTAATACAACATTGGTTTGTTGGTAACAATTGGTGTGGTTTCACCATTGATCTTTGACACAGAATAACACAACTTTCTGCCGTGACTCCTCTCGGGGCTCGGAGGTACACCGTGACCAGGGGGTTTGGGGAGGAGCACGTAACAATATATATATACAGACTTGGCATTTAATATGGAATATATTTTTTTTCTTGACTTGGGTTTCCTTTCTTAACTCAGTATATCAATCTGGTGAGTTTCTTTTACACTTTGGTGATTTATTTGTTAAAAGAACCATGTCACATTGTCTGTCGCAGCAGGAAGTCAACAACAGGATTATATCACAGGTGGGGTGGCAAAATGTACAGACAGGTGCATTTGATGATTGGCTTCACAGTTGGGTATACAAGGTGTGGTGAAAATGTAAGTTGAACCCAGGTGTGACGCTCACTTAAACCACTGGGCGGTGTCTATAAGACCTCGGGACGTCCGCGACTCGAGGCCACTCCTGCGACTTTAAACAATGACATGTAGAATTGAATGGTACGTACCCACTTATATTCTAGGCTTGCTTGCATTGACTGATATATCCAATCTTTCTCATATGATGCCTTGATCCTGACATATATGTTGCATGGTGTATTTTACAGGATGATGTTACGATCTAATTGAAATTAAACCTATCTATGGGACGAGTTGTGGATTTGGTTGATTTTCACAACACTTAATTTCAATTATGATCTTCGGAAATGGCGGGACACGAGTCTTGCGATGGCCGGATGAACGCAGATCACAGACGAGCGTTCCCGACATTCTCCGCGCTCCTGCGAGGCCCACCTCGGAGAAGAATGACCGGCGGAGGACCCGTCGAGCTAGCTCCAGCTACGGAGCTCTGACTACTCTCGCCGCCGGTCTGCCTCAAAAGGACCGGATGCGATGGGGACCTCGCAAGCCTTTTGCGGGACCGCGTCGTCAAAACGCAAACTGCTCTCCTGAGGCCCGAACGCCGGAGCAGGCATGACGGACTCCGGCAAGGTGCCTGCTGAAGGAGGCCACTGGGAAATGTCCTGGGCCGCAACCCCGTCGGAACGACGGACCCGCTTGGCGCCGAAGGTACGAGTCTAGCCTCGGTTGCTCGAAACGCTAACGGCTCCGTCCGAGAGAATCATCCTAGATTTGCGTGCCTCGGCCCGAGATGAGATTCCCACGCGAGTGATCATGACTCCCATGTCGGCCATGCCTCCACACGGCCGGCACACTCCGACCACTCGCTACTCGGTGGAATCGCCTCCTCCGCAAGGGCCGGACACTCCGACCACTCGCTGCTTGGTGGAATCGCCTCCTCCGCGTGGATCGCGCACTGCTCGTCGGGATCACGCCGTGCCTCACACGGCCGGCTCACCCTGACCACTCGCTTCTCGGTGGAACCACCTCCTCCACGTGAATCGCGCACTGCTCGTCGGAATCACGCCATGCCTCACACGGCCGGCTCACCCTGACCACTCGCTTCTCGGTGGAACCACCTCCTCCGCGCGAATCGCGCACTGCTCGTCGGAATCACGCCGTGCCTCACACGGCCGGCTCACCCTGACCACTCGCTTCTCGGTGGAACCACCTCCTCCGCGCGAATCGCGCACTGCTCGTCGGAATCACGCCGTGCCTCACACGGCCGGCTCACTCCGGCTGCTCGGGCACTGCGCCCTTCGCGGGCACCACTCTGCGAGGCCGGCGATTCTGATCGCGGCTCGTCGAAATCCCACCTACGCGCGAATCGCGTGCTGCCCCATCGCGGGCACAACCCGATCAATCGCTGCACGGTGGAATCACCTCCTACGCGCAAATCGTGCACTGCGCCCTTCGCAGGCACCACTCTGCGAGGCCGGCGATTCTGATCGCGGCTCGTCGAAATCCCACCTACATGTGGCTACTCAATGAGGCCGGCAAACTCCGCTGCCCGGAATCGCCTCAATGGAGGCTCGCTTGGCACCATGCGAGGACTCGTCGCAGCACGGATGAGTTTCTAAGGACGTCGAGCGGGACCTTCATAGCCTTTCACGACACTCGGGCTTATGCTTATGATAGATGATCGTATACCATGTGTATTCTATATGACTATCTATGTCTAAAACTCCGGACAAAACACGGCCCGAAAGCTAAACAAACGAGACGCTACTTCAGGGCGTGATATGTATTCGATCCTTTGACCCGAAAGCTAAACAAACGAGACGCTACTTCAGGGCGTGATATGTATTCGATCCTTTGACCCGAAAGCTAACAAACGAGACGCTACTTCAGGGCGTGATATGTATTTGATCCTCTGACCCGAAAGCTAACAAACGAGACGCTACTTCAGGGCGTGATATGTATTCGATCCTTTGACCCGACAGCTAAACAAACGAGACGCTACTTCAGGTCGTGCAGTCTATCGCTGCCAAGCATGCTCGCCCTCTCGACTCGGCATGCTCGCCCTCTCGACTCGGCGAAGCCGCACTGGTTCAACGGGCCGAGCTCAACTTTCGGTTTCCCTCGTACGCGGTGCGCCCTAGATAATACTTTTCGCTCGTCGGCCGGGTTCGTATTCCGTACACCGATCTCGAGCCCGCTCGAATGCTGCTGCCCAATGGACGCGAGACTTTAGATTTCGGAGTGCTACTTTACTCCGTCTGGGGATACCGCTCAGCTGGAACTCGCCGTCAAACCCGCCCGCACGCACCCGAACCAATTGCTGACGTCATCGACTAAATCACGCGTTTGCTTTACAGCACCATTTAACTGTTTCCCGCGCTTGCGTCATCAGAGTTCGTCTACCTGGGTACCTCTACAGATAGCAGAAATACTCAATCTGACCGCCCCTGCCCGAAAGTGCGTGTCATAACGTGGCGGCCTTCGAGGGCGACTAGCCAACATCGCGGACTTATGCCGTTAATCGATAAGGCACGGGGCATTTGGGGGTGCACGGTGACCCCATGACACGGTGACATTGAGCGTTGCGCCCGACTCCCTCGTCTCCTGAGCAAGCCACGTGGGCACCGGCCCGCCGGATCGCCCTTGACTCTGGGCTTGTTGCTTCTAGGACAGGTCTCCTGGCTCACCTCCACACATTTCGAGACTGCGAGACACCTCGCCCGGCCGCTGCCTGATTGCGTTCCCTCTGACCCAGACTGTGAAGGTCGCTCGACTTCGGTGCGCGATGCGCGGCTGTTATCTCACACTTCACGACGGGGGGGGGGGGGGGGGGGATGGATGAATGAGGGGGTGAGATGATGATCTATCCATCCGGGCCATCCTCTTGGATATCGATCCATCCATCCGGGCCATTCTCTTGGATGTCGATCTATCCATCCGGGCCATCCTCTTGGATGTCGATCCATCCATCCGGGCCATTCTCTTGGATGTCGATCCATCCGGGACGTTTTCCATTTCTCGATCGCGACGCTTTCTCTCCGGGACACTCCCTCCGGGACGGTAGCCGGTATAGCCGATCTTCTCCGATCCTCTGCGCGCTGTGCTGCAGGTTGGGAGATTCTGCGCGCTTCGCTGGGAAGGCGCATTTCGGTCGTTTTGTGCGTCGTCGTATCTGCCATGCCGGTCGTTCGGGCAGCCTACGGAGGGCACTCGTGGCAAACGTTTTGCTTGAAACTATTTGCCGGAGCTTGTAATTCGTACGCGCTGCCGTCAGAGAGCGCTCGAGTCTCGTGATTTCAAAACAGGGGGACTCCGGGGTATCGCGTAACTCTCGTTATGGCTCTCGTCGGTTCTCTCCCTCGGCAATTCCATGGCATGGATCTATTGTGGATCGACCATGTACCCTTGGGAGCCAAGGCAGGTACAGACTTACTGTAATGGACTTACTGTAGTGGCCTCCTGTCATGTAATCTTACTTACTGTTACAACTCCTAGGCCGGTACAGACTTACTGTAATTGACTTACACTGTCATGGCCTCCTGTCATGTAATCTTACTTACTGTTACAGCTTACTGTAAAGAGGCTTACTGATTTA